>NC_090270.1:326968074-327268490 GCF_040414725.1 Anabrus simplex
TCATTTACTTGCAACTAGACTTGTTTCCAGAGATTTGTAGTGATGTATCAGATGTGCATGGAGAAATATTTCATAAAGATATAGCTACCGTGGAGAAACGGTATGAAGCGAAATGTTTGTCCACAATGTTAGCCGATCATCGTTGGAGTATAATTCGGGACGAGAAGGATGCTCAATTCAAAAATAAATAAGACATGAGATTTTGCGGTGGCAAATTTCTGTCCATATTCTACATTTTGATAAACACTTATAAACATTCGTATGAATGACTGTTAAAATGTTAGAGCATTATGTGAGCACTTCAAATATCACCTTCTGTTACTCTTCTAATGTCCATAGTGCCCCCCAATTGCATTTCTGTCAGCAGTTCTAGTTCTAGTTATAATAATAAATGATATGAAGATATTATGAGAAATTAAGAATCGTTTTACTCTTAAACTAAAACCGGGTTTGAATTTATCTTTAAAATCACTCTACCCTACTTAGAGTGCATATTCCTGCCTTTCAAGGAATTTCACGCTTCACGGCTTTGTTTTTGAGATATAAAAGAAGTCATGCGTTTACTTTTAGAGAACGCTTAATACCACCATCACTCTTAATGAGAAAATTTTAACATTCATAACAGCATTGTTTTAACTACATCATGTAATGCCAATATTAGCAATCTACTGAATATGATAGTTGTGACAAATGTTCTTAAATTCACATTAATCATAAGGTATTGAATAAGGATACTGGTCAACAATAAATCATTGTTATAATTATTTAAAGAATATTAGTTCAGCTGTAAATAAGGAATCATGAAATTTATATTTTGTGGTTGTTCTCCATGATCAGGTTTTGCGTTTGATAGGTGAACTGGAATAGAATTTCTCTAACCTTGCGAGAAATGTTGAGAAGTAAATTGAAATAAGAAGAGACTGCGTAGCTTGGATAGTAGAGCCGTGCTTGGATCACGTGGAAGGACGTGGGTTCGATTCTCGGCCAGGAAGTTAAATAATTTGTAATGGGATATCCTCTTCCTGGGAGGCATATGAACCTAATGTTCCACCAGCATACACAAAAATTAGTACAATGTTACTTTCTGAGTTTGAAGTTGACTGAGCAGACAAACAACCACTCTACCCCAATTAGAAATTCTTTCTTCACAGCTTTGATTTTGAGATATAAAAAGTCATGCGTTTATTTTTAGAAAACTTTTAATACCGCCATAGTAGTCAAACAACTTGAAGTTTACCGTGGAATCCGAAGGAAAGGGAAATTCATTTTCGTTTTAAAAATTCCAGAAGCGTGGTATAGTATTCGAACTAAGGCCACCGTCATGAGATTTGCGTATTTAGCAGTGACATACTTTTCATCCACAGGGCAGGAACAAACTGATAATTTCTTTTCATCAAACGTGTCACGTGGATCTAATCGTGACATATTACGTTTTATAGTGTGCCAAAAGTTGTAAATGACTAATATACATCGTCATTGGGCCTAGAAATAAACAGCCCTGTGATAAAATTTCAGCTCATAACTCTGAACATAAAGGTTATCTCATCTAAGGTTCAGTATTGGATGAATTGTAAAAACGAATTTTCGTTGTGAGTGATGCATGTGCTGCGGGTCAGTATTTCTCTTCTCAACATTGTCCCACAACGGTATATGTGCTGTGGGTAAGTATTTCTCCCCTGAACGTTGTCATAGTGGAATATGTTCTGCGGGTCGGTATTTCTCCCCTCAACATTGTCACATAGCAGTATATGTGCTGCGGGTAGTATTTCTCCCCTCAACATTGTTGCGTAGCTTTATATGTGCTGCGGGTCAGTCTTTCTCCCCTCAACATTTTCATAGAGTGGTATATGTGCTGCGGGTCAGTATTTCTGCCCTAAATATTGTCACATAGCATATACGTACTGCGGGTCAGTGTTTCTCCCCTCAACATTGTCACATAGCGGTCTTATGTGCTGCGGCTCAGTGTTTCTCCCCTCAACATCGTCACATAGGGGTCTATGTATACTGTGGGTCAGTACTTCTCCCTTCAATATTGTCACATAGCGGTATTTGTGCTGCGGGTCAGTGTTTCACCTCTCAACATGGTCACATAGCGTTATTTTTTCTGCGGGTCAGTATTTCTCTCCTCAACATTGCCACATAGCGGTATACGTGCTGCGGGTCAATATTTCTCCCCTCAACATTGTCACATAGCGGTATATGTACTGCGGGTCAGTATTTCTTCCTTCAACATGGTCACATAGCGGTATATGTGTTGCGGGTCAGTATTTCTCCCCTCAACATTGAAACATAGCGGTATTTCGAGGCGTAACGACGATATAGGGCTTTACATCAGTCATGAGACGTAAGGGTAGCCCGCCTGCCTCTTCAGCGTAGGTTCAGGCTCTATTCCAAGCTAGTCTAAGAATTCTATCAGTGCACCGAGAGCTAGTACTGGGTTCACTCAGGCTCAAGTATCCGATAAGACAAACAAGAGGCTTGGTCATGAATGCCAAGAAATACACTGGGAATGTCGTACTGAAATATCGGAAGGTCGTCTCACTGTGTAGTACAGTATTTCGCTTGGTAAGGCGAAGATTTTTCACAGATTGTTGGATTATTTATCTTAGCACATGCACGTTTTGTCCTCTGCCGCTTTTTGCTGCGCCCTTTTAGAATTATGGGGGCTAACTCTGTAACCCACATGTACTTTTCCCTGTTTAACGGCCGATTGCCCTTCCTGCCACAACCCCATATGGAGGGATGTGCTCTTGTGGTGGTTTATGGTGTGGGCATGAGTCGTGTATTGAGACAATAACCTTGCTTCTTACTCAGAGGAACCACCAACTGGACGTGAATCGAACCTAGGAATCTCTGAGCCGAAGGTCTCAAAGCTGACCGTTCAGTTAACGATATGGAAAAATTGAATTGCGCCAGCGATATATTCCCAGCGATATATTCTCAGCGATCATGCGTCCAAGCACAGAGTGCATCCAATGTTCCTTAACTGCGGTGATCCAGCTGATCCCACATGGTGTGGCCATTGAAATTGTTGACATGGAATACGTCTTGTGGCAGGGGATCATCCGAAAATTTGAGTGGCGGAAGTGTAACAATGGCAACCGCGGAGGCAGTGATGTGATGTATTGTTACCTAGCAACGATGATGTCTTATGGCAAGTAGTCATCTGAAATTAGCAGCCGTTGATCGATGGCCATGACTGGGAGACATATTTATGATCATTCAATTTTCACAAAGGAAAAGTGTTTTTAAATATATACATTCAGGAGTGAGATTACTCGGCGTAGAACGCCCTTTATTTCATGATTATCTTCCATTTTCATAAACAACAACCTAATATGGCCTGATATTGAAACTTCCCTTTCAGGGTAGATTGATTAGTAGTGTGGTGTTTGATCCACAGCACATCTAACTTGGCCATGCGACGTGATGAGACACGTGGGGCAGTCATAAAGCCCTGGCCGAACCTGATATTAATTCCAATTTCTTTTATCAGGGCCCACCAGACGTCATTATAGGCTAAATATTGTTCTAGTGAACCCTGAATATACTGTATTACGTTTTTGAGATCTTGGTTGTCTACCATTCTTCCGCTTTTTACTTTTCTTTAATTGGTAGTTTGGGTGACACTGCCGTTCAGTAAGATGTCCGAGCACTTTCTCCTAACTTTAATCAGACGAGAGAATGATAATATTGCTGTCCAACTCGTTCATAGAACGCTTCCTGGAAGTGTGCATGCCTCCTCTATGTCTGTAATGATTACTAGTTTAATACTAGGGCAAAGGGAGCAGGGCATAGTTTAGCACACATAGTGCCAAGGTTCCAGATAGTGGAAGCTCCCTCATGGGGCCTTTCAAAGCATGAAAGGAAATGACTTTGCTTGTCTTGGCTTTGCCTAGTCTTCTGAACATCCAAAATAAATGCTTGAGAATGTCTCGTTTGTCGAGCGCACACGCTTCGTAACAGATAACTCACTTTCTTACTGTTCATGAAAGAATAAAAAAATAATACGTCCAGTGGCGCAAGGAGTGACTGGTAGTGGTAGTTTTCGTTTTGAAGGGATATGATCATCCTTCGTTACTCTGCTCTTAAAACAAGAAAGATCCTATCATTCGATTGTACAGGAAAATGAAAATAAGGTGAAGTGTAAAGACGTACAATGAAATACAGTCTTGTTGTTTAATTCTTTAGGGCATCAATCCATAGAGTAGTGTGATGCAGCTGTGCACACCACCCGTTTCATTTATACATAACTACTACATCCTTCATCTGCTCTAATCTGTTGTCCATATTCATACCTTGGTCTACGCATATACTTCTTATCGACTTCACTTCCCTCAAAAACCAACTAAACAAGTCCTGGGTTTTTTAAGATATGTTCTATAATTCTATCACTTCTTCTCGTCAAATTTAGCCAAATCGATTTTCTCTCACCTTCAGCATTCTTCTATTATACTACGTTCCAAAAGCTTATATTTTTTATGAACAAGTTATTGTCCATGATTCGCTTCCGTGCAGTTCCACACCCCAGACGAAAGTCATAGACCAAATTCCTATAGAAATGTTCGAAGTGAGCAAATGTATTGTCTTAGAAAAGGGCCTTTCTTGCGTGTGCTAGTCTGCATTTTATGTCCTCCTTACTTCTGACATAGTTATTTTAACACCCAAGTAAAAATTTACTTTCTTTAAGACTTGATTTCCTAATTTAATATATCCTGCATCACCTCACTTTTGTTACGAAGTTATTTATTTTATCTTCTCCTTCTCCGAGGCTCTGTCAATACCATTCGGCAATTTATCTGTGTATTCTGCAGACTTAGATAAAATAACAATATCATGGGCCAATTTCAGGGCTTTGATTTCCTCTCCTTGGATTGTGATTCCCTTTCCAAATTCCTTTTTGATTTCCTCTATCGTCCATTCAATATAAACACCGAAAAGGAGTGGGGACACACTGCAGCCCTACCTCACTCCTAACTTGATTGCTGCTTTTTTTTCATAGTCCTCAATTCTTGTCACGGCAGACTGATATTTGTATTATCCTCGCCTCCTGAAAGTGAACTATTGTTCATGGACAGAGAACGGGTAGGAAAGATGTAATTAAGAAGACAATCACAAGTAAATTGGACTATATTAGACTCAAGAGGGCAGCATGGTCACCACTCCACAAACTCTGATCACCCCTGTGGGTGGTGGCAGTAGAATACTTCTATGGTGCGGTATTCTCTGGCCTTCGTGAGGGGCGACTAAAACAGGTACCAGGGTCTCTCAAATTTGGGGAAGGTATCGGTGAACACGGTTCACACTGCAAAGTCTGCCGTTGATTCCACTTACTAGTGTCAGGTTCTTATGCCCGACACCCCCCATGGCCAACTCTTGTTCTTTTCTTACCTCCATGGTTTGCGAGTCCTAGTTAGTCTTTCAAGGACCTGCCCTATTTTTCGTCGATGTCTTCATTTTTTGACTTATGGCCTCTTATATTTTCCCTCCAATTAGAGTTAAGAGAGAATGTTTTTGGAGTTGTACCGCGTGTTAAAATAATAATCATTACAACCATGTCACACTCTCAGCAAGTGACGCTTTAGGAATTAATAATGATTAATAAAATCCATGTAAGCAGGTGGTTGAGTAAGTAAGGTAATAGCCGATTTGAGTAGTTCAGACGGTAGAGACACTGGAATTCTAAGCTGAGCTTGGGAGCATACAGAGCCTATAATAGTTAAAATAGTTGAATGAACTCCCGTGGGACAGAATTTCAGCACCCCGACGTCTTTGAAAACCATAAAAGTGGTTAGTGGGGCGTACGACCTAACACATAATGATTATTATTTATTTATTTATTTATTTATTTATTTATTTAGTTATTTATTTATTTATTTATTTATTTATTTATTTATTTATTTATTTATTTATTTATTTATTTATTTATTTATTTATTTATTTATTTATTTATTTATTTATTCGAATAGCACATTTACAGGGCACGCTAAATCAATTCTTTAATTCATGCTATGTTTCTTCTACCTCTGCCGGGTTGAGTGGTTCAGACGGTTGAGGCGTTGTCGTTCTGAACCCAACTTGGCAGGTTCGATCCTGGCTCAGTCCGGCGGTATCTGAAGGTGCTCAAATATGCCAGCCTCGTGTCGGTACATTTACTGGCACGCAAAAGAACTCGTGCGGGACTAAATTCCGGCATCTCAGGTTCTCCAGAAACCGTGAAAGTAGTTAGTGGGACGTAAAGAAAATAACATTATTATTATTATTATTATTATTATTATTATTATTATTATTATTATTATTATTATTATTATTATTATTATTATCTTCTTCCACTCCACCCACATCTATTTTAACCGTCCTGACCACTCTTTCCGGAGCTGTTCTATATTATGTGGTTGCTATCTTTTCCATCCTTGTTCATCCCTGAAGATCTATTTTGAATTTTGTCCCTAAACAACTTCCTATTGTATGCATCCTTAATGTCAATGTTTGATTCTTTGAGCTCATACAGTGTCTGTGTAAAATATGCCGGTTGCACTTTAAGCTCATTATTACAATTACTATCATAAAGCGTTATGCCCATCTGTGAGGGCGATGGAACTTATTTCGATGATGTTGATTTTTTTCTTATCCCAATATCTCTTCATCTGGGCATTGAACATTTCCCTCCATTCTTCATTCCATGACTTATTAGTCCTGGTAATCATTTTATCAGCAAAATGGTGGTTGTTGACTAAGTTTTTGAACTGGAGTCGATATTGAATAATTTCCTACGGGATGCCAATTTCCAGAAGGTCTTTTTTTCTATTTCACTAAGCGAGTTGTTCTTCGGTTACATTGAAAGAACAAGGTTGAGAATCCTTTTGGTGAGCCTGTCATTGTTCATTCTGAGAATGTGGCCATAGAACTTAAATCACTCTTTCCTGATGGTGTCGGTGAACTTTTCAGAATGCTGATAAAGCTTCCATGATTTCCATTTTATCCAGATTCCCTCTGAATAGACTGGACCAAAGATTTTCCTTGGTATTTTTCTCTCCTGTTTCTCTATGTCTTTAATAAGTGACCTTCCTCCAGTGATCAAGCTTTCTGAGACATGCAATGCTTCAGGTTTGATAACTGAGTAGTAATGTCTTAGCATTTCGTTCTTGGACATTGATTTCTTTGTTACATCTGTTCAAGGTTGGTCCATAGGCCTTCTGTAATTTTTATATCCTCTCCTTATTTGCTTTCCGATTCAAGCCTGATGGCTGAAATACTTCTCCTAGGTACTTGAACTTAATTGATTAATTTTTCCGAATTTAGTCTTTAGAGGTTTACCATCTAGACAACGGGTGGATATTTCCATGTACTGAGTGTCTTCATACGATATTAGGAGTCCTGTCTTAGCTGCAATTTCATTATTATTATTATTATTATTATTATTATTATTATTATTATTATTATTATTATTATTATTATTATTATTATTACTATTTTTCTATACATCATTTTATCTCTTACAGGAGCAGGTAGAACCATTATTTATCAATGGTATACTTGATCTTCTTGTTCTTCGTATCTTCCCAAAACATCCTCATTCTTTCACTATGGTCCTGTCGTATTATTTGTGAGAACGCATTTATGATTTTCAAATTTATTGCCGTCTGTTTCTTGGGCGCAAACTTATGGGTGTTGATATTTTGTCTATATGAAGTCCTCGTGGTTTCCAGTGGGTCAATCTCAACTTATGCGAGATCGTTTCGGGTGTCTACTACCCAGCGCTCTTTCGCGTGTCGTGTTCCGTTGATAACGAAAACGATTTTCTTGCAATCTTGAGTCATCGATTCGAGCTAAATGGCCGTATAATTCCAAACGTCTTTTGCGTGCAAGTGAAATGAATCTCTCAGTCAATGAACAGAGTTCCTCCGAGCTTTTTCGAATCCAAATGCCATCTTCAAATTTGGGTCCGAATATTTTCCTCAGTATCTGTCGTTCCATTTTCTGAATGTCTCTAATGTTGATGTTTAATGATGGTGTTTCAATTGCGTAAAATGCCTCTGGGAGAACAGCAGTGTTGTAGTGTCCGAGTTTGGCCTTGGTGGAAAGTGATTTCTTCTTCTTCTCATTAAGGTAGTAAAAGACCGTTTGTTAAGAAGGAAGCTATGTTATTTTCCAGTGTCCACTCAGTTAATTGAACTTTAAGATTTTCTCAGTCTGTTGAAAACACTAGTTCTATCACATAAAACGCTATAATATACCTGTGAAATGTACACCCTATTAAACAAAGAATGACATGTTTCGTTCTATAAGAACATCCCGTGATTATATCAAATCACTTTAAATCAAGCGTCTGTCTGTCTGTCTGTCTTTCTCTCTCTCTGTCTGTCTGACCATCAGGTCATCAGCCAAGAGGCTGCTTGTATCTTCAAATAGCACGACCGAAGATTGTGTGTTACAGGTAAATCGCATTAACCAATGGCGGCGCCAAAATGAGGTGTACTAATTAAGATCACGAGTGAAGTAGTTTGCCATTGCTTTCTCATAATAATGTCTCTGCAATTATATGAGCTGCTATTGAGTAGTCCGTGAGCTTCAATCACTGCTTCTGGACCGTATAGAATCTGAGGATGTTCTTGTACAACAAAACATGCCATTATTTGTTTAAAAGTGTGTTTTTGTTTTCCGGATATGTTAGTGTTGTATGTGTTACAGTTGGTGTTTTCGACAGAATATAAAACCTTAAAGTTTCAATAGTAAAGACTGGTGAATTATTCTATTTTTCATACCAGAAAAAAGAAGAGCAAGTATACTATCACTTCATCTTTCAAACGTAACATTGCAGATAACATCAGTTATCGCAAGAAATCAATATTGTTGGCTAATAGTAATGTAGTAGAATGTTGAGATGGATATCGTGGTCCTATTATTTCACCTGAAGAGCATATCAGCATTTCAAAACGTGGTAGGGTATTAACTATCATCTTTATTAGAAGACATCAGACTTTTATATACTAGGAGGATAGAATGCAAACATACTGAAGCTTGTAACAAGTATACACAACTGCAGCACAACGGTTATGTTATGAGGTTTGCATAAACATTAGGAGTACGGCGCATCAGAACTCCTTGAATTTATGTTACTCTTGCTACATCGCGGAAGAACGGGCCAGACGACATTTTCAATTAACCAAATTAGTTTGCATTCTAAGCTGTTACAGACTAAACATCGAGCGTCTATTTATTAATGCGTGACACCAGTGGTCCGCAGTTGGTCAAGAGCTACCATCCTATCACTGTGAGGTGCTGTGCCATTCTGTCCAGGCATGTTAATGACTGATTTCAATCTCACTTGACTATCGTAGAAGAACTCAGAGTGATCAGCGACCTATGGTATACTGAAGTCACATATTTTAGCTTCATTTCTTACAGGCCCAGACAGATGCCCTGTTTAAAAGACAAATTCTTAGGCAAATATAAGGATAACGAGCAAGTCCATAGAATGCCTTATACGTGTATCACTGTAAGAAGTCCTGTTACCTCAGTTATGGAACAGTCGTCTTGATAATAGGTATTTGCTGAACATGCATATATATATTTTATATACGTATTTATTTATTTATTTATTTATTTATTTATTTATTTATTTATTTATTTATTTATTTATTTATTTATTTATTTATTTTATTTAATTGTATTTCCCCAAATATTTTCAGACTGCACTACAAGAGGATCTAAGCCCACTTTAGCAGCCAATTGCATATTCTGACGTCAACTTTATGTCATTACATAGTATTATTAATATTATTATTTTTAACAAATGTATCGAAATTAGGAGATATTCCGGTGGTGGTATAGTAACGAAGTTCAATTACAGTTTTATGCAACAACGCAAATTCTTACAAGAAATTTGACGATAAAGAAAGAAGACGTATGGAGAAGAATTATAGGGTATCAAAGCAACAAAATGTACATAAAAAGTAACAATAAATTGTTACGTGATAAAATAAGTGTAATACAACAAGTGAATTTTATTCGCATGTCGCAAAATATACTTAAAATATTCTCTTGCAACTACGAAATAAATGACAAAGCGTTAGTAACCCACGAGTTCACTCAAAATTTATGAAATATAACTTAAAATGTTCCATTCTATTATGACTCGACAATCCCACACACATCACGTGGATGAATGCCTTCAGTGTTGAATTGTTTCTGTGGTAGTTTTTAGTGCTTTACGTTGTGCGTGAATGAGGAGTGTGTATTGATAATAACTAACACATTCAGTTCTGAGCCTGTGATATAAAACACTCATCGCTAAATACCCCAGGTCCGGCGGTGAATACAACCAGGGTGCCCGCTGAACCGGCGGCTGCTATGGATACTGTTCAAACAAGAAACCAGACAGCATATTATAAATTACAGTATTTTACCCGCGGCTCCTCCCACGTCCAGCAAAGGTTTGCGAACCCAGGCGAGTGTGCCCCACGAGTTAGGCTACGTAAGAACATAAGTAGAACATAGAAGTGTATTAGTTTTATTTATTGCAGTGATACTGATTTGAATAAACCTTCCCGTACTTAGTGAGAGTACCTTCTTTTAAAACAGGTAAAAACTCTTATTGTGGCGAACTTTTCATGATAAGTACGTGGTCTTCCGGACATACCGGTAGCATATTTTGAGCTCTACATTCCTAACCCGTACAGTTTGTGGATGTACATACGGATTTAGTCAGCGTAAGCCGATACAATTGTCACCAAGCATAATTTTTTCAAGTTTTACGCAGAAATTGTTACTCCTCAGCTTCGGTTAAGCACAGTAAAGCTTTTAAACACGAAAACCTTCCTCTGGAGGTCTCCTATAGAGAATTAAAACCGCCTAAAAGTCCCAACAGCAGTTCTTGTTCTATAACCGGGTACCTGTACATACATACATACATACATACGTACGTACATACATACATACATACATACATACATACATACATACATACATACAGTACCAGAAACACTAGTCCAGCGTTGCTGCACGAAGTATTTAAAGTCTTAAAATATGCATTGCGCGTGAGCGAGCCGGCTCATGATGACGAGTTTGGAGCGAGCAAGCTTCCAGCAGCTCAGGTTAAACTACGTCACGTATCCAACATTGGATTATTTCTGTCATCAGTTACTAGCAGACGTAATAATAATATAACTATGAGAGTAACATCACCATGGGCACTAGGTTATAGCCCACAAGACTACAAAATCTCGTGAAAATCCGCTGAGGAATAAAATAACTTATTTGAGGTAGAAACAATGACTGAATTCTATGACGCGTCCGGGGATATGAGTATAAATAGGTGCATAGACACAGTCTCGTCCCACAGCCCAACGGTTGGCTGCTGCACGTTAGTGCTACAACGTACTACTGCGAAGTAAAATTCTACGATAAAGAAAGAAGAAAATCCAAGAACTTCCACCGATGCTATAGATAAAGTGTGTATGATAGTACTTTTTTAATATCAGCATTATTCTTTGTGAATAACTCCCCTGTAAATTTTTTATGAAAGGCAGTTTATTATGTTGTATGTGAAACCAGTGCTAACAATGTTAATATAAAGGCTTATTAATTTATATAGCCTATTTAACGTTAACGTAGAATTTGTCAGTTCCTGACACTTGGAGGTGAGCATTTACTGTTTATGTTGTAGACAGTGTATACAATTGCCTAATATTGTTTGTAAAAATGGACATACTGTAATTCTTGCAGTCATCAAGGTTTAATATTCTAGTCGGTAACAATTAGAGCCCCTTGTTATTGTTAATATAGGTGTTGGGAACATGAACATTCTGGATTAGGCATTCCACTGCGATCACAGTCTTAGCGTTGTTACAACATTTTTTTGCAAGTTACTTTACGTCGCACCGACACAGACAGGTCTTATGGCGACGATGGGACAGGAAGGAGCTAGGAGGGGGAAAGAAGCGGCCGTGGCCTTAATAACATACAGCCCCAGCATTTGTCTGGTGTGAAAATGGAAAACCACGGAAAACCATTCTCAGGGTTGCCGACAGTAGGGTTCAAACCCACTATCTACCGAATACTGGATACAGGCCGCAATTAAGAGACTGCAGCTATTGAGCTCGGTTTACAACCTTCTATACAGACCGAAATAATTCAGAAACGCTGCTTCATGCATACCGTATTTGATCTCCTAGTATTACTCTAATGTAATAGTGAAGTGAAATGCCTTTTCTGAGATGAGTTTAAATTGTCAATAAATTCTCATTTCGCTAACTTGCGGCTAAAACAGTATAACTCACAGCTGTGTGTTACCTCACCCAGAAAACAATACCCAAGGTTTCCGATAACGTCACCGAATTGGGGAGACTTGTGCGTGATCCCTACCTCTTACTCTAACTACCTTCGGCTTTTCCCACCATTGCGTTGTCGAAAACCGTCGTGCCAGTGCAATGATAAACCATTTCCGAAAGAAAAATGTACATGGTTACTGCCTGTAGTAAATAATAATGGCGTGTGGTCTCTGAAAAACGTCTGGTGCAGGTCTTTCGAGTTCACGCTGTAAGTGTTCCTAACTCCTTTACTAAATTAAAAATATAAAACTGCATTTAAATGGATAAATATGAAAATTAATATTCATTAAATAAAATACTCAATCGTTGGACCTTGTACTCAAACTTGGTTCTTACCTGATTACTTACACATACGTTATTTGAAGGGCGCCAGCTACAACTCAGTGCAGCAATAAGAGAATGAGATTCTTGAATATCTCTAGGGTGTGGGGTAATAAGCTTACTTTTGACAACATACCATATAAATTCTGGGAAAAGGAGATTGGCGTTCGTTTTCCCCATTACATTTGTGGCTAAGTAATTATACTCTAGAAATGAAACGATAAATTAATTTGATAGAACAAAATATATTCTTTAAATTGTATAGAAAAATTAGGAAGGCTTACTGCGATAAAACAGATACGAATATGAAATTATGACATTGCAACTGAAAGAAACTAGGCATGAATTTGAATTCTTCTTGACCGGATGTTTAACAATTATACACGGAATTTATCCCTCACTGGTTCACTCGATTGTACCTTCAACACTTTGAGTGTAATTACGACGTATTACATTGAGTTGGTGTTTTGCTGTAGGTATTTCAAACCTTATTTTGGTGATGTATCCTTTTTGTTTCACTGACGACTAAGTAGGCCTTTGTTGACAAGATGTAGTGTTTACAGTGCACTAACTCTTCTGGTATCGGCTAGAATAAAATTGTTACTTTCATTGACCTGTCTCAGTCTTATACTTGGCTTTGACAATATGAAAGTGGCTGAGGTATGAGTGACGCTAGTAATGCCATTCCTTATGCAGCCAGTCCCTGCTATGAATGGTGTGAAAATGTCACTCATAGTGTAGTTTGGTGAATGCATTACAGTGGGCTTGGCAGACTGATGTGCAATAGCAACTTCTGGCTCAGTGAGGAAAGCAACGGGAAACCACATCACTCCTCATTTCCATAGTACGCCTCTTTACTGACACCTAGGCAATATATGACAGCTAATGGTGAACCTGTCGAGGATCCAACCAGCCTTCGGGCTGAATACCCGACATACATACGACGACTAAGTATCCATATGACTGCTTCTTTTCCATCCACAGGTCTTCTTGGTACGTCTGTCCTATATGACTTCATGGCAAGTCTATCCCTCTAACTAAACTGACCGACTGTGGTCTTATCTTCCACTTGACTCCATCACTGTTCACCATCCACTTGAGTAATAACTAATGACCGACTGAGGCCTCTCCTTCCTATTGACTCAATGACTGACGCTACAATATGCAGCCACCTTATATAGACGTTAGTTGACACACCTACGCAATCTCCAGAAATAACAATGATGTACTCCCACATCGCGAAAAATGTTATACCCTATGGGGAAACCGCCGGCGGCACCCTGGGTTTCTCAAACAAAGTGAGCTCACCGCTAAATACACACGATGACGTAGCAATGACTCGGCAGTTACTCCAGCAGTATTTCGCAATATTACAATGTCACAAGTTATTTCACACACTACATCCACATCTGATATACAGCAACTCTTACTGTACATGTTTTTAGTGATAATCTACACACACACACTCACACACACACACATGTATACGTAACAATTTGACTACAATCAGGCAAGCGACAACCATTGCAGAATTGAATTGAACAATAATAATAGTTACAATAATAGTAATAATACGTAGTAGTATAGATATAATAATAATAATAATAATCATAATAATAATAATAATAATAATAATAATCATAATCATCATAATAATAATAATACAGATATCTTGTAACAGGATTAGAACCGTTACAACGCAGTGTAGGCAACTTGCTCGTCTGTGAGAATGGGGCCCTTCTCTTGATGAATTCTATTGGTGAGGTCGCCACACATGCTCACATATGCCATTCCAGCAATAGTAGCCATTTCCAACAGTAATCTCCAGAACATCAGACAATTTACAACTGGATACTGCACCTAGCTGTGAAATAAAGTAATATACGCAAAGTAGACCTACATGATAAAACTAAAATACCGTACCTACTTGACTATGCAGTAGAACTAACAAACAAATTTTACAACCATACCAGTAAACCCACCAACCCACTCATTATACAGTTAGGTAACTACGAACTGGACTTACACGAGAAACTTAAAAGTCGTCCCAAATACATTTTAATACTAAAAGACATACTTCGTTATGCATAAAACCCACTCCCAAACCGAACAAATCTAACTCCAAGGTAACAACAAACCACTAGATCCACTAAACAAGGCCTTTTTCTGCACCCTTTGCTTCTCCTATTTTTGGGAACTACACTCACATTCATAAAAAACAGAACACCTTGACAGACTAGAGATAAGATGTTCATATTGAGAGGCTATGTTCATTAGTATTAAACCCGACAGGGGCATGATCCAAGGACCTTCGGTTGATATTGATCTTCGTAATTACGCACGCAATGCTATTGAAGGGAAATCATGCTGAAACTGATTAATATTCATATCATTGATAGAGGTAATACCGAAACTAATTAATATTCATAACATTGAGATAGATAAATTATGTCCTTTAAAAATTATTCTACGAGATTTCTTTGTCTGCAACTTATTGCGCAGTATTGTCCTTTGTGTGGCGGGGACCCGCAGAGGAAGCCAAGCCAACTTAGACCCGGGAGGGGTTATGAATGGGGATTCCCCGTGACATCACTCGAGAGAAGTCATCCCTTCTCAAGACTCACAGAATGAGGGGAAACCAACTTTTTCGAAACGAAATATAGGAGCCATCTTGGACTCGGACTAGCCAACTTAATTACCTACGATCCAGAAAATTAATGAAACTCAAATTATGGAGTCGTCTCCCGATTTAAAAGGGATAAATGTCACTGGGACATTTATTTAGAGTGTTTAATGTCCCTTTTCTTGATAACATTCAGAAGAAGAAATAATACTGTGTGGTTTCTGCGTGGAAAAGTACTGGGCCATCTGGTTAGTCTCGTGACACGTCCTCGCAAGGAGGGGGAAGACGGACAGATTTTAATTAATTGAAGGAGATCCACCGAAGGATAATGGGATAGTTACGTCTCAATCGCATCAACTATATATTGGTTACCGATTAGCCGTACTCTTATACCTAGAGTATGCCGTGAACAGGCGATACGCAAATTAGTGGAAGGGGTATCGCTCCCTTGTAAAAACTACTGCAGTAAGGGACGAGCGTCATTCGGGGCTAGCGGCTCATCGACGGCGAAGCTATGCTCGGTTAAGCCCTCGTTAGTTCTTTGTTCAAGTGAAGTTAACTCCCATTTTAAGTGAAATAATAGAATTCGCATAAACAGTGTATAGTTTGGTCTCTGTGACGCCAGTGTTAACCTTTTTATAAAACCGTGATGTGTAAAGTAATATTATTATCATTACTATAGCATAATAATCTTACGTAGCAGCAGACTGAATAGTGGCCGAGAGATAGACGAGATTCGGTACTGAACCGCGGACTACGTAGTCGCTTACGAGATCGTGACCGGACGTTCACAGTGAACGCTGTTAACCGGAGTGTGAATTAAACAGTGACGTTGTGTGTGTACAGGATTAACTGCCAGCGGCTCCACCAGCATCGAACAATGGATCTTCAACTTCAAGATGGAATGGAAATGGAAGTAATCATTTCGGTGCCCATGGACCAGCAGTAAGCTCAGGATGGACCTCCTGAGCTGACGAAGGTGTCATCATGTGATAGAGATGAGTACAAAGTTTCAATATCTGGCATGCATAGAGGGGATGGGAATGTTTATTGTAAACTGACGCTATAAGAGATTAAAGATGTAGTCCTGTTGAAATAGAGCGCCGAAATGGGCGCGTAGTTGTTAATTCTTAGTTTAGTAAAACGACGACAGGTCTGAGTAATTGATTGTAAATAATTTAGGGAATATAATACTTTAGCTTTGCATGGGGTAGAGATTTATTCAATTATTTCTTTCTTGGGAGATTCTGTTTGTTTATTGGCGTCAGAAGACCAGGAGTAATTAGTTTAGGGGAGTGCAGTGAGAGTAGTTTTTAATTAGAGTAATCATTAAATTGATAAGTGCATGGCAAGTAAAACGGTAAGTACTACAGTGCGTAGGGCACGTAACTACGAGGCTCAGCGGCCGAACTGACAGCCAAAAACCCCACCCTTTGAAATACTTAGATAGGAAGTGATATGATTTAAATTGATTATGTGATTAAATTTACCAGGAAGTGATCATAATGCGTGTGTCAAATATCAATCCGTGTGAATATTAATTAATTAATGAATGTACTGCCGTGTGAAGATAAAGCAACCATGTGCTGACCATCGATTAATTAGCAGTCAGTAATCAGATGTTAATTGCCGCGCGAGCACTTAATTGTGTTGTAATTGCTGAATAGATTCCGCACGATGACCATGCATAATTAATGTAGCGGGTAAGCCATGTAGGACGGCAGAATTAATAATAATAATAATAATAATAATAATAATAACAATAGTGATCGGGCAAAGATTACCATTGTAATACCGGAGTCGCGTTGTGAAAATGACGTGATACTGTTGGGTAAATATGTGTTGAATTCAAGGTGATTTGCGCGAGTCTTTGAGACCGCAGTTTATTGTAGACGTACTTCCGAGTGAAGTGTTACTGTTTCCTTTAAAAAGGGAATGTCACGCGTGTTATGTGGGCTGTTCACCCTTGGGGTGGCGGACGCACCCGTCTGACCTTGCCCCAGTTGTGTTTCCTTTTTTTGTGTGGGTGTCCCGTAAGCTGAGGATGAGGGACATTGCTGTTAAAGAGAAGTTGGCTTCTTTGAACGGCAAAATATGTGATTTACCTAACAGGCCAGACCAGTGTAGTTATTAACAAGCGACCCGGCCGATAATGATAATGTTTGCCAATGAATCATTGTTAATTGTTCGAGTATAATATAGATAGGGATTACAGGACCCTGCCTTCATCGCAAGAGGTTGTCAGTTCGATGCTCAACGTAGGCATAGGAGGCCTACAGCGTCAGAAGGAAGATCAAAGTGCCTTTACGTATTTGTTGTATATCATGTATGATTTATGTGTTCTTTATGTCATGTGTGGTTGTAAATAAGGTCAGTGGTGGTTCTGTCCATCAGCTTGGCGATGTCTATAATAGCGAGGGTCGGTTCGAACCCAGATGTTGTACCATATGTGTGTATTTTCTTTTACGTCATTTCATCGGGGAATCTAGGTCTTCATTAGAATAGTGATTGCTCAGACGCGTTGTCGGTTGCATGTTAGTTTTATGTGTTAGTGATAATATAGCCTCAGTGTTATGATATAATTACCATTTGCTACATGTTACGATACACAGCTTCGCGGTGAACGTACTCATTTCTATCAAGCCTAACGAACAGATGTTCACATAACAAGTCACAACAAACTTTTATAAATGTTAATGTAATTCTTTAGTGTTATTTAATGCGCCATTTCCCTTCATCATTAAGGTTGAATAAACCGGTTTTTGAGTTAAATATTTTACTTCGAATGTCTTCTCATTTTAGTTATGTATGCCCCGCTTCTCCTCCCCTGTACGCCTTTAAGTTTACATTAGTTCAGCGCCTATTTATTTCATTCTTCTTGACCCATGTTCGACAATGTGAATTCCATGCCGATGAAATTTAGGGTAGGGGCGGGTGCATATAAATGGCGCCCAAAGTGGGGCGTGTTTTACTGTTTAATAGGCGCGCATATTTACTTTACCCGCCATATAAATGACGCTCCAAGTGGGACAAGTTCTACGGTTTAATAGGCGTATATAAATGTTTAATAGGCGCATAATGATCCCACCTATTGCATACTATTGGTGCAAAGATAGGAGCGTGTTCGTTGTTTAACAGGCAAGGAATACTTGTGTGTCTTCCAAGAGTGGGCACGATTATTTGTTAACCCGTGCATACTTCTGACTTTTCCACGTGAAGCTTAGTTTATAGTTGAATAAGTGACATCTTGATGTCAATCTTAAATCGTTTTCATGAATGAGAACACAGTCATGGTCCAATGATATGGGCAGAGCCGTGACATTCGCGTAAGCAGGGGCGTATCCAAATTCAAGGGGATTAGTTCGAATCCCGGGAAACAGTGAAATGAATTTCCCATAAGTGAGGTTCGAAGTGAATAGAGGCTTTTTCTTAGTGCATATCTATTCACGAATATTAGCCAGCGGTGCGTGTTTCGTCACCAAACAACCTGCTATTACGAAACATATTGTACGTTAGTAAAACCGCGGATGAGAATAGGTAACCTGACGCCTATTTCCTCTTTTTCGAGTGGCAGTAGGTTAATTTCATGGGTTCAGTTTGAGATTCTGATGACCGTGTGTGTTTGAAGAACCTCAATGTTGAGGGCATGGGTTGATTTACTGGCACTATACCACATGTGTTGGTATTTAAAATCGAGCCCAATTTTAGAATTACAGGTCAACCGGCAACTTTATTAACTGAATTTGAGGGCTACTATTATAATCATTTTTCGGAAATTTCCCGTTGCCATTTTATATAAATGTCATGAACCTTAATGATGTTAGGCAGTTAGGCAGCTTCAATTATAGCCGTTATGAGGCTTAATTTGTAATGAAAATTAAAGTAAAAATTTGTGAAGCTGAAAGAACGTAAAGTTTTGATAGAGGAATCTTTTCTTTTAAAATAAATAATAATTATATATTGTTGTGGATTGTTGACACCGACGTTATCGAGCGGGGTCCTGTCATCTCAAAGGATAATGACATGGATAGTGAAGCCATCCAGGCTTTGATGGAGGAGATTAGGGAGATGAAGAATAGCATGAAGGACGATTTAAAGGCGAATCGGGAGGAAATGAAGGACGATTTAAGGAAAAGTAGTGAGGAGACGAGGAGTGCGCTTGAAAATAAGATAGAAGAGAACTGTGCGCAGATTAGGGGTAGTGTGAAGGACGATATTAAGACACTTGAAAATAGAATGGAAGAGAACTGTGCGCAGATTAGGGACAGCGTGAAGGACGATATTAAGGCGCTTGAAAATGAATGCAAGCAGGGGCGTGCTGAGGTCAGAGAACAATTAGAGAACTTTGACGGTAAATTAATACATTTTGAGGTTAAATTAGAAGAAAACCGAACGGAGACCAGTAAGATGATCGAGGAGAAGTGCGGTAATTTAATGGACAAAATTCAGGAGGTTCAACAACAATGCGAAAAGGGGGCTAAGGAACTAAGCGATAAAATAGACGCGGTTTCTCAGCTCAATGCCGTTGTTGAAATAAAGGTCGAGGGAATAGTTGAGCGGCTTGATCAGGTTGAGACCAGTATCGAAATAGACATTACTCGCGTGAATGGCGAAATCGTGGATGTTAAATGGAAAATCGATCAGCTTAATGGCGAAATGGAACAGGTCAGGTCCAAAGCGAATGACCGCGACACGAAGATCGAAGAGATAATGGAGCAGGTCGAGGACAATCAGACAAATATCAGGATCGTTGAAGAAAGGACGGAGATAGCATTGGCGGTAATCGAGGCCCTGGACGAAAAAATTACTTCGGTATCGCAAGCAACGCAGTCCGATACGAAACTAACTTTTGCCAGGATACGGAAGGAGGTGTCAGGACAAATAGCAGGAGAGACGGCTAAAGGGATCCATGAATGGAGCGAAGAGAAAGGCTCGAAAATGATGGTGAAATTGGAGATCCACGAAGAACAAATTAATGCACTTCGCGAAGAAATAGAGGGAATGAAGAAATTAGATATTCGGGATGAACCACATTTCAATATGGAAACAGCTGGAATAAGGAAGACGGAATTAGGTAGCGGATCACACCAGTTAGGCTACAGTCTGTTCAAGGAACAACTACCTGGCAATGAAGAATATAAATTACCGCCGATGGACGAGAGAACGTCGACCTTGCTTGGCCAAAATTCGATACCTGTGTATAGCCTCTTACGTTCGGCGGACGATAAGCCAAAGAAATTCAAACCAGGCACTAGGACCACACCAAAAAGTTTCCTCTGCGAGGTAGATGATTACATGGCGGATCATCGGGTAAAAGCGGACAGGAAATTACGAGTAGTTGAAAAATTCTTGGAAGACCAGGCTCTTGAATGGTTTAAAGATTTTCCGCTACTGTTTCGATAGCTATGAAGGCTTTAAGAAGCTATTTTTGGAGAAATACTGGGGTTTGGACACGCAGCAAGGGCTTAGGTTAGAGCTTTACTCGAGGAGGTACGCTTCCGGAGGACCCACAAGGTTCTGTGATTATTTCACGTCTCAGTTGGTGAAGATGCGCGAACTGGACAGCCCACCGACTGAAAATGAATTAATAACCGCCACTACAAAGCAATTCCCAGGTGACGTCCAGCGCATGTTGATTGCGGCAAATATTCGTACGGCAGTGGAAGCCGAGCATGTGTTAAGACAGTTGGATCAGACATATCACGTCGGACACGGTCGAGCTAGAAACGTAGAAGCCATCAACACGTTAAAAGTTCGAGATAGAGATCAATCGGTAAACCGGAGTACTCAGGTGACAAGTACTCAGACTGACACTCAGATAGGAAACCAGAACAGGAATAATAGGGATTGGCGATCTCCGAAGTGGAAGTATCGAAATGACCAGGGTAGGAGTCAATGGTATCAGTCAGGAAGATACAACCACGGACAAATTCGCGCACGAGGGCGACGACCTGACGAGAGAACAGCAAATTCATACTGGGGTAACCGTGGTCGACAGAACAACAGACCGCGAGAATACTATCGGGGTGACCTAAACGACAGGAGAAATGAGTCACGCCGTTACGTCAAAGATCTGCGAGATACCCAGGCCGGAAACGATATGTGGAAAGATTCGATGCAGCAGTTTGCTAAATCGGATGAATGTCGAGGGGCAGAGAGCCTCGAACTACAGGCACATAATGCTGCAAATCGTGCCAGTAATCTTGATCCCCGCGCTCCACCATATCAAAATGGAGGCGGAGGACAGCCAAAAAAATTAGGTAAACCTAGTGAGGATTTTCGAGGAATACCGACGCAAAGGGGGAACCGTGGACGTCCGTGACCATCGCATCTTGGATAGTCCAGCCCAATGATCTCGTTGAAGATCCCGCTCAAGCATGTCCAAAAACAATTAGAGCGTTACCCGTTATTTATGTCCGTGTCAACCAGTTGCTGGTTCGTTGCCTTGTAGACATAGGCGCGAGCGTCAGCGTGGTATCTAACGTTTTAGTTAAAGAACTGGAATCGAAGCAACGTATTCCAATCATTCCGATTTCGAATATTAAAGTTAGAGGAATAATTCCGGACCGCACAACTACATGCATTAGCCAGGCATATCTAGATTTGGAAATTGGAAACAACCTCATATCACATCCATTCATAATTCTGACTAGAATGGAATATAATATCATCATTGGAGCTGATTTTCTCCGGGAATTCAAAGCGGTCATTGACATGGACAAGAATGAAATTAGATTCAGGAACGATTCAATTCAGGGAGATGTAAGGTTGAACGACTTCGAGGGACAACACGGGGAGGAGAAAATTTGGACTATGGAGGTAGAACAATTGAAAGAAAAAGGAAGAGATTGCTTCCCAAACTGGGATTATTATCGGGACGAGATGATCAGGGAGTTTGAGAGGATGATTTTCATGTTAGAAGCGGAGAATGAAGGACCATCGCTGGCGGAGGTAATCCAAGAAAAGATCGGCGAAGCGAAGATAGGGGAGGAAGACAAAGGGACATTACAGAAAGTTATAGAGAGGCACGAAAATGTATTTGGTTCACGTCCATGAAAAATTCCAAATTTCAAATATTCCTTAGTCGTCAACAATTGGGAACCGTTCCGGCAACGACCACATCCATTACCTGAAAAGTTTCACGAAGGAGTTCAGAAAATTATACAGGAGATGGAAGATAACGGGATTATATCAAAATCACCCACACCATTTTTGAATCCGTTGGTCGTGGTGGAGAAGGGCAACGGTTCGTTGCGGGTTAGCCTCGTCGCGCGAGCAATAAACCAGCGATTAATCCCCTAGTATGATCAGGCCCCGTGTATAAAAGAGGTTCTTAAGAAGTTCCGGGGCATGAAACTATTTAGTGGAGTTGATCTGACATCATCACTTCATCACGTTGAACTTGACCCAGCCTCCAAAATTTTGACCGGGTTTCTGGTTGATGGGCAAAACGACGACAGGTCTGAGTAATTGACTGTAAATAATTTAGGGAATATAATAATTTAGCTTTGCATGGGGTAGAGATTTATTCAATTCTTTGTTTCTGGGGAGATTCTGTTTGTTTATTGGCGTCAGAAGACCAGGAGTAATTAGTTTAGGGGAGTGCAGTGAGAGTAGTTATTAATTAGAGTAATCATTAAATTGATAAGTGCATGGCAAGTAAAACGGTAAGTACTACAGTGCGTAGGGCACGTAACTACGAGGCTCAGCGGCCGAACTGACAGCCAAAAACCCCACCCTTTGAAATACATAGATAGGAAGTGATATGATTTAAATTGATTATGTTATTAAATTTACCAGGAAGTGATCACAATGCGTGTGTCAAATATCAATCCGTGTGAATATTAATTTATAAATGTTTGTTGTGACTTGTTATGTGAACATCTGTTCGTTAGGCTTGATAGAAATGAGTACGTTTACCGCGAAGCTGTGTATCGTAACATGTAGCGAATGGTAATTTTATCATAACACTGAGGCTATATTATCATTAACACATAAAACTAACATGCAACCGACAACACGTCTGAGCAATCCCTATTCTAATGAAAACCTAGATTCCCTAATGAAATGACGTAAAAGAAAATACACACATATGGTACAACACCTGGGTTCGAACCGACCCCCGCTATTATAGACATCGCCAAGCTGATGGACAGAACCACCACTGACCTTATTTACAACCACACATGACATAAAGAACACATAAATCATACATGATATGCAACAAATACGTAAAGGCACTTTGATCTTTCTTCTGACGCTGTAGGCCTCCTATGCCTACGTTGAGCATCGAACTGACAACCTCTTGCGATGAAGGCAGGGTCCTGTAATCCCTATCTATATTATACTCGAACAATTAACAATGATTCATTGGCAAACATTATCATTATCGGCCGGGTCGCTTGTTAATAACTACACTGGTCTGGCCTGTTAGGTAAATCACATATTTTGCCGTTCAAAGAAGCCAACTTCTCTTTAACAGCAATGTCCCTCCTTCCTCAGCTTACGGGACACCCACACAAAAAAAAGGAAACACAACTGGGGCAAGGTCAGACGGGTGCGTCCGCCACCCCAAGGGTGAACAGCCCACATAACACGCGTGACATTCCCTTTTTAAAGGAAACAGTAACACTTCACTCGGAAGTACGTCTACAGTAAACTGCGGTCTCAAAGACTCGCGCAAATCACCTTGAATTCAACACATATTTACCCAACAGTATCACGTCATTTTCACAACGCGACTCCGGTATTACAATGGTAATCTTTGCCCGATCACTATTGTTATTATTATTATTATTATTATTATTTTTATTATTATTATTATTATTATTATTATTATTATTATTATTATTATTAATTCTGCTGTCCTACATGGCTTACCCGCTACATTAATTATGCATGGTCATCGTGCGGAATCTATTCAGCAATTACAACACAATTAAGTGTTCGCGCGGCAATTAACATCTGATTACTGACTGCTAATTAATCGATGGTCAGCACATGGTTGCTTTATCGTCACACGGCAGTACATTCATTAATTAATTAATATTCACACGGATTGATATTTGACACACGCATTATGATCACTTCCTGGTAAATTTAATCACATAATCAATTTAAATCATATCACTTCCTATCTAAGTATTTCAAAGGGTGGGGTTTTTGGCTGTCAGTTCGGCCGCTGAGCCTCGTAGTTACGTGCCCTACGCACTGTAGTACTTACCGTTTTACTTGCCATGCACTTATCAATTTAATGATTACTCTAATTAAAAACTACTCTCACTGCACTCCCCTAAACTAATTACTCCTGGTCTTCTGACGCCAATAAACAAACAGAATCTCCCAAGAAAGAAATAATTGAATAAATCTCTACCCCATGCAAAGCTAAAGTATTATATTCCCTAAATTATTTACAATCAATTACTCAGACCTCTCGTCGTTTTACTAAACTAAGAATTAACAACTACGCGCCCATTTCGGCGCTCTATTTCAACAGGACTATATCTTTAATCTCTTATAGCGTCAGTTTACAATAAACATTCCCATCCCCTCTATGCATGCCAGGTATTGAAACTTTGTACTCATTTCTATCACATGATGACACCTTCATCAGCTCAGGAGGTCCATCCTGAGCTTACTGCTGGTCCATGGGCACCGAAATGATTACTTCCATTTCCATTCCATCTTGAAGTTGAAGATCCATTGTTCGATGCTGGTGGAGCCGCTGGCAGTTAATCCTGTACACACACAACGTCACTGTTTAATTCACACTCCGGTTAACAGCGTTCACTGTGAACGTCCGGTCACGATCTCGTAAGCGACTACGTAGTCCGCGGTTCAGTACCGAATCTCGTCTATCTCTCGGCCACTATTCAGTCTGCTGCTACGTAAGATTATTATGCTATAGTAATGATAATAATATTACTTTACACATCACGGTTTTATAAAAAGGTTAACACTGGCGTCACAGAGACCAAACTATACACTGTTTATGCGAATTCTATTATTTCACTTAAAATGGGAGTTAACTTCACTTGAACAAAGAACTAACGAGGGCTTAACCGAGCATAGCTTCGCCGTCGATGAGCCGCTAGCCCCGAATGACGCTCGTCCCTTACTGCAGTAGTTTTTACAAGGGAGCGATACCCCTTCCACTAATTTGCGTATCGCCTATTCACGGCATACTCGAGGTATAATAGTACGGCTAATCGGTGACCAATATATAGTTGATGCGATTGAGACATAACCATTCCATTATCCTTCGGTGGATCTCCTTCAATTAATTAAAATCTGTCCGGCTTCCCCCTCCTTGCGTGGTGAACTCCCTTCTTCGAGGACGTGTGATGAGACTAACCAGATGGCCCAGTACTTTTCCACGCAGAAACCACACAGTATTATTTCTTCTTCTGAAAGTTATCAAGAAAAGGGACATTAAACACTCTAAATAAATGTCCCAGTGACATTTATCCGTTTTAAATCGGGAGACGACTCCATAATTTGAGTTTCATTAATTTTCTGGATCGTAGGCAATTATGTTGGCTAGTCCGAGTCCAACATGGCTCCTATATTTCGTTTCGAAAAAGTTGGTTTCCCGTCATTCTGTGAGTCTTGAGGAGGGATGACTTCTCTCGAGTGATGTCACGGGGAATCCCCATTCATAACCCCTCCCGGGTCTAAGTTGGCTTGGCTTCCTCTGCGGGTCCCCGCCACACAAAGGACAATACTGCGCAATAAGTTGCAGACAAAGAAATCTCGTAGAATAATTTTTAAAGGACACAATTTATCTATCTCAATGGTATAAATATTAATTAGTTTCGGTATTACCTCTATCGATGATATGAATATTAATCAGTTTCAGCATGATTTCCCTTAAATAGCATTGCGTGCGTAATTACGAAGATCAATATCAACCAAAGGTCCTTGGATCATGCCCCTGTCGGATTCAGTATGTTTTGCAGAAACGATTAGCATTTCAGTCACCTAGGTTCAATACGTGCCCTGTTGCCTAGTAGGCACTGAGTCTTCCATAGGCACTGATAACTTGTTCCATGCGTGGTAGTATCGGCGCATATAAGGCGCGAATGGCGTCCTACGTTAAAGCCATCCACGCTGCATTCGCCTGGTTCCACAGTTCATCTTTTGTGATTGGAATTGGGCCACACCGCCGCACCCATCTTTTCACCATAAACCACACATTTTCGATTGGCGACAAGTCCAGTGGTCGAGCGGGCCAGGCCAACAGTCTGACATCCTGTGACAACAAGAAGGCAGGTGTTCATGCAGCAACATGTGGTCGCGCATTTTCCTTCTGAAATATGGCGTCTGGGGTATCGTGCAGAATGGGTGTAGCTACGGGTCGCAGGATGTAATTCACGTAGGACAAACTGGTCACAGTGCCATGAACACGCACCAACTGTGATTGTGTGGTGGTACCCAAAAGCACCCCACACCATAAGGCTTTGAGTTGGCACTGTATGTCTTGTGCGAATTAAGTCAGTGTGATGCCTCTCCCCCTATCTGCGGCGAACCAAAATGCGGCCACCATTTTCAATCAAACAAAAATTGGATTCGTCCGAAAACACTATCTGCTACCATTCCTGTTCCCAGTGGCGTTGTTCCGTACACTATTGCTGTCTAGCATGTTTATGCATATTAGTCAAAGGTAGGTGGAGAAGTGGACGACGCGCCGGTAATCCAGACCGTAATAAACGGCGGCGGACTGTCACTCCTCACAGTGTGTGATGTTTTACATTATTCGACTGTTGCTAGTTGCTTTACGTCGCACCGATACAGATAGGTATTATGGCAACGATGGGTCAGGAAACGGCTAGGAGTGGGAAGGAAGCAGCCGTGGCCTTAATTAAGGTACAGCCCCAGCATTTGCATGGTGAGAAAATGAGAAACCACGGAAAACCATTTTCAGGGCTGCCGACAGTGGGGTTCGAACCTACTATCACCCGAATACTGGATACTGGCCGCACTTAAGCGACTGCAGCTATCGAGCTCGGTATTCCACTGTTGCGCGAGAGCCGCGAAGGACGCAGATCTGTTCTGCAATACCATTCGGATGAGTTGTCGATCTTCTCGAGGGGTGGTCTTGGTTGAGCGACCAGACCCATCTCATTGTGTTCTACGGCCTTATGTACACACCCGTTGCACTGCCGACTCACTTCGTTCCACACGAGCAGCAATTTCTAGGTTGGATGTATCACGTTCTCTCATGCCAATCATGCGAATTATTTCACTTATTTGACGGTACGGTTCTTGCATGCGTTTGCGAGGCATCCTGCACGTCTGTTCAAGTCACACTGATCAATTAATTTCGGTTTATAGCTACAACGAGAGCCGCAGGCACATTTTACCAGTCGGTGGTGCTGGGCCTTTAACCTAAGGGCCGATATGGTTAAAATTCTTATCATTTCTTAAGAGCATACTAATGCACATGTCCTGTGAATACAAACGTCCTATCTCTAGTTTTTCAAGGTGTTCTCTTGTTTATGAAAATGAGTATAAATATTAATTATAAACATCAGAATCTTTTCTCTTATGTTTCAACACTAAAGCACACGAGCCTTCAATTCTTCATCAACCTGGACCTAAGCTTTAACACTACACTGTTGATGAGTTACCTAATATCCGCTGTGCTTATTGAAACAAATAAGTTGCACCAAATTGCTGGTATTGTCCCATTTCCAACCCGTTGTCACCCCCCAAGACTAACATATAACAACGTCCAAACACAGCTGTGTCAGTCATACTGTCCGAAAATAACAAATGGGTGAGTTAATCCATAACATACAACCACCCTTGGTATAAATCAATAAGACCATCAATTATAAATTAACTAAATTTTATTACTTGAATATAACTCAAACCTTAATAAAACATATCAAGATTATTTAACTACTTATACAAAAATCTAAAATTCGTCACTCTAATGCAAATAGCTGACTTACATCACTTTCATTAATTTTCTATCCACAAATAAACAAATAAAGAAGCGAATCTTTCGCACCGGTACCAGTAATAAATTAATGCTACCCACAGCAGGGGAGGAGGCCAATATTATTATGGACGCCACACAAACGCATCCCCTGAACCCACGGAATTAACCAATGAAGATTAGAATCCCCGAACCGGCCGGGAATCGAAAACGGTACCACTGGACCTAACACCAGCATGCAAACTATTTCAATATGGAGCCGGATACTGCCTGTAGTTGATAAAGTTGTCATTCAAATGTTGTTAGAAGAGACCAAACAAGGAGCAGAGTGGCAAGCATAGGCTGCTTATGTGCATCGCAAAGTAATCCCACCAAGTTTCTCACTTCTGATCTTCCTTATCCCATTCCAGCCGGCCCCACGGTGTAGGGGTATCGTGTCTGCCTCTAACTTAAAGGCGCCGGATTCTATTCCCGGCCAGGTCAGGGATTTTTACTAGCACCTTAGGGCTGGTTCGAGGTCCATTCAGCCTACGTGATAACAACTGAGGAGCTATCTGACGGTGAGATAGAAAGCCAAGAATAACGGCCGAGAGGATCCGTCGTGATGACCACACAACATCTCGTATTCTGCAAACCTTCGGGCTGAGGAGCGGTCGCTTGGTAGGCCATGGCCCTTCGGGGCAGTTGTGCTATTGGGTTTGGTTTAGTTTCTCCCATTACCTGGGGTGAAATATTGTCCTGACTTTTCACAGTGGTATTTGAATTTTTTATTTTAATGTCTCCTTCATTTTTTCAATACTTCCATTCTTTGAAGGTTTTCCCTCTTCCTTAACTTCTACGATTTGAGCTGAATATCTCGCATTACTTTCCATGGAAACGATAAAAGCTACCGCTACCCCAGAATAGTTAGTTCTACGGTGTTCGTATCACTGTGCAGAGCAAAACTTGACGTGGTTCACACGTTTGACGCAGCTTAGTACATAGCGAAGGACGGGGATATGGACCGGCATCACCCGCCGCGCTAGCGGCGAGATGAAATCAATATTGTTATTAATTCTGTGCATGTTGCGGCATTTCAGGAGGCTACCTAGCCAGGTAATAATGGCATTTTTGGTTGACCTCCAAGATTATGGGTTCATTTTTCTGTCGGAAAGTGAAGAAATTTAGAAATGAAATGACCACTTCTAGTGCAGCAGGCAAGCTGGAATTTATTCACCAGAAAAATGAGTGCCACTTAATCACAGGTGCAAAGCTGACTGTCCTTTATCGTGCCTGAAACGTAGTGTTTTTAAGACTTACATATGCCGTACGTCCAGTGTTATCTAGCTGAGCCAGTTTGCCTGTCATTGGTGGTAAACGCATGCTTGTTCACTCCGATGTATAAGGATTTCATTCCTCATCAGGGAAACTAAAAAATAGAAATTAAATTTCCAGTTCTGGGGAGGCATCTGGGCTGAGATTCATTCAGCCTATACCAAAATAATAACAGGTTAATTCCTATCGAAAATGGACCTTCACTGCCTGTACAGAGACGGTTTAGCTCTGATTCGTCTAGATAAATACGTAAATAGGCCTATTTTGATAAATATTGTTACGTGAAGAACTTAATGGTTTAGTTCATTATCCTGCAAATAGGTTCCGCTTCATCGCCTGGTGTAGCCATTTAGACGCTTACATTTGAACAATTTTAGTGAGAATTTCAACCTCTTGAAACTGGCAGTGCCACTAACTGCGCCCAATCAGCAGCCAGCCCGAAGTAGTAATAAGGACCTCGTAGTTGCGTCCAACTGTCTTTTCTGATCGTCGTCGGCTGCAGTACAGACCTATCTAAGATTGGGCGACTGGCCTCTGTGGCAATGGAACAGTGAATTGACTGGTAAGTAAAAGGGTTAACTAAAAGCGTACCGGTAAATATTTATACACATAGTTCATCTGACTTCAAAAATTGAACAACTCTTCACATACACTGTACACCAACAGAATATTTGGAATCATTTTCGTGTAACAGCTCAAACTGAAATGCGACATTTCTGATCTGTCAGAATGCACGGGAGATGGTGAAATGATAATTAACCTTGACATATAATTAAATGACAGCACAAAGTTTGAATAGTGGAAGACAACATCTTAGTTAATGCTCCGTGAATGTGCATATTGCGTTTATGCAAAATATAAGAGAGTATATTGCATGTACCGAATGAATAAGATGTCCTCAGAACTTAGGACAAAAACGTGTTTGTAACAGAAAGTTCTCCGACGTTCCTTTTGTTTCTTTTCTACGAATGTTGCAACGGATGCCAGGAAGTTTTACAAATATTTGTCAATATGAAAGGAAGCCAAGCTTTTAAACCCTTCGTCCACGTTCAAGCCGAAATCCTCGGGGATGTATCCTACTGTAGATTCGCAACTTGGCTACAACCCTGTTACAAAAGCGAAGCCCCCTGCAGACATGCATCAGCCCGCCATCAGAACACCCGAGATTCAATGCAATGGCGGATTGATGAATGTTGTTGTGTTGTAATTTATTGGGAGTATAGTGAAAAATAATTTTATTCAGTCCTGATAAATTGGAGTGAACACGGCATATGTTACACAATTCGACAGGAAGTTGGAAGCCGGTGGTCTGAGCGGACAACAGAGTACTCTCTATTGTTCGTAAGTTAAATTATGGAAGAAAGGTTGCTACCTGATGCTGACACGACATCCCACGACACAGCTTCACGGCAAGGATGTTTGGGAGAAACAGATGTTTTCCATCACATCCAGGGTGTATTCTTAAGTTTTTCATATTGTAATGGTTATAGCGTCCGTCATGCCAACTTGCTATGGGCCGGGCTCGTCACCGTATCGGCCCACCCCTCTACGCTCCACCACGCCAATCACGAGCAACACTTAAGTGCTAGGCCCCTCTCACCTCTGTCCGCAGTACCGCAGCAGAGGACTATGGAAATTACTCGAAGATTAATCTGGAGTGTTCCATCTAGCGACGTTCCTGGATACACCTAGCATCAGGACTATTCTAGAAGGGCCGACGCAGGTATATACTAGAAGAACGACTTGCCTGGAGTGAGTTGTGAGTGAGAGTGAGATTGAGTTTGCTGGTGTGTGTTAGCGAAGAGCGCAGTCAGTGCTAACCTGGGCTGAAGTGTCAACCTGATGGAGTATCTGTCTGTTGGAGCCGAGGACTCGTTCCTGTTTCCCTGACTTCGTGCGTGTGAGTCTCTTGGGGCCGGCTGTTGTAAAAGAACCTTGGGTGTTCTGGAGCAGCGCGAAGGGAACACTGGGTGCCGACGTGTGCAGACTGCGAAACACGGTTACTAGACTAGACGGTAGGGGTCATCAGTTGGCTGCGCAGTAGCAAACCAAGCCTCCTGACGTCACGCGTTCCCCACGTTCGCTAACAAAGCAGAAAACCATTAGTCTAGTGATGATGTTTACCTTCTCAACAGTGTAAGAGTTTTAATTTTTCTTTGCTGTGCTGTGCCATGGTGTGTTGTGCTGCCGCTGGTTGCTCTAACCACGATAGACATCAGAAGGACTTAGACAATAAATTGCATCGTTTTCCAAAGAACAGTGAAACTTTAAAATTCGACGTGATTTACGGCCTGGCATTTAAATTTGCCACTGAGTAGTAATGATTTAGCGAGTCAGTTCTGTAAAGATCGTGAAATAAGGGCACAAAAGCGAAATAATCGTAAGGATATATGGCAAATTTTACAATCGCAGGAAGGAATTAGATAACAAAAGTAAACATCAGTCCGCCTCTGTGGTGTAGTGGTTAGTGTGATTAGCTGCCACCCCCGGAGGCCCGGATTCGATTCCCACCTCTGCCACAAATTTGAAAAGTGGTAGGAGGGATGGAGCGGGGTCCACTCAGCCTCCGTACGTCAAATGAGTAGAGGTGTGTTCTATTCCCACCTGAGTCATCCTGGAAGTGGTTTTCCGTGGTTTCCCACTTCTCCTCCAGGCAAATGCCGGGATGGTACCTAGCTTAAGGCCACGGCCAATTCCTTCCCTCTTCCTTGTCGATCCCTTTCAATCTTCCCATCCCCCCCCACAAGGCTCCTGTTCAGCATAGCAGCTGAGGCCGCCTGGGCGAGGTACTGGTTGTATCCTCCGACCCAATGTCTCACGATCCAGGACACTGCCCTTGAGGCGGTAGAAGTGGGATCCCTCGCTGAGTCCGAGGGAAAAACCAACCCTCGAGGGTAAACAGATGAAGAAGAACAAAATGAATTTAGTGCCTTCCATGGAAACTACATTAAGAAATGTCCAGGAATTGTAGGTTTTTAAAGGAAAAAAGGAAAGAAAAACATCCTGATCTTGAAGATTTCGTTGTTTTTTATGTTTCGTTAGATCCAGAACGTTTATAAGGATGAAAAACATAAATAAACCTAGGCACATGAATTCTTGCAAGAGGTATAAACGAATTCCTAATGAAGAAGTGCGAAAAATATTAAGAGTTGTTTGATAGACTGATTTTGAAGTAATGTAAAACAACCAAGTAAAAATCTGGTGTAAATATTTTGTGTGGAACCTATACAATGTAAATATGTATACAGTTTCACTACCATAATAATAATCATTAGGAGTATTCATTAGGTGTTTTTAAATATTGAACATTTGATCGCATTTTCTGACTGAAGGTTTTCTCCGCACCACATTTATATATGGCTTTAGCCTGTGGAAAACTCTTTCCCCACCAAAAAATTGTGACCCCTAATATGGTGGAAGAGGGTGACGTTTCTTCAGGGGATTTTTACCAACATTCCACAGGCCAATACACATTTATAAATAATAACTTATACATAAATACAATATTAGATGTTGTAATACTACTTAACACCAACAATCCACCAAAAGAACGGTAAAAAGCATTCCGCGCTATTGGTCATATTTCTTTAATTTTTGTAACTAGTTTTAGAAATAAAACTACGTATAAAATCGTTCTAAAATCACTGGATGGATAGAAAATACGAAAACCGCACCGTATATACTTTATTTTCGAGGCGAAATATAATTTATTAGTGAGAAAGCTACTGGAATAGCTCGTGTTAAGCACAGTGTTGTTATATTACTTGTAATGTTCTGAAAAATACTGAAATAAATGACAACATAATTACCTACACATAACAACTGGCAATTATATTTGACAAAGCTGAAAAATATTTAGCAGGTGGTTAAATAAAAACAAGCAAATCATGAATAGAAACGCACAATTACAATGGGTCGTGTTCAATTCAAGCCCGGCAGTGGGGACCAGATGACGTCACCAGCCGAAGCGAGGCTGCGCGTGACCCCTACCGTCTAGTCTAGTAACCGTGCTGCGAACGGAGTTTGACGGATTGAGTGAACAGCGGATACTATCCCCGAGCTGCGAGACTGACGTGTAGGCTGCGGGCCGTGACGGCGCTGACGAGTGTGACTGAGTGGCTGAGTGAGTGTAGTGTAAATAATCAAAGACTATTTGTGTGTGTCATTGTAGATAGAATACGAGATACTAAGAGGGAGAGCGCGAACCGTGTAATTGTGTATGTTGTAAGTTCGGCAGCGCTTAGTTAATAAATCTTAGAAATAGGACGCCACCAGGTTCTGCACTCATTTATTTACTTATTTACCCCGCCAACACGTTACGATATGTTGAGTAGTTCGAAAAGGGAGCGGGTGACTAGACTGGGGGAGATTACTTTAAGGGTAGGAAAAGGGAACAATCTCAATGCTAACGGAGGGCATTTTGAACATGCCATGTAAGAAATAATGTCATGTGTTGTGCTGGTATGTTCAGTTTCTGTGTGTTCCTTATGATTAATTTATCAATTAAAGTTGTATAAAATGACTTCTAACATTGAAATAAAAGCGTTTCTGTACATTTATCCACATAATATCTCCTGGACGCGTGAAGAATGTGAGCTGAAATTTTGGTCATACGTAGATATATACCCTGTAAAAATCATGACGTAAGATAAAAAAGCAATGACGCTACATGGCCTGGCATGGTAGGTGAAAATCGTTCTGAAAAATGTACTGTAATTATAAAATAATAATAATAATAATAATAATAATAATAATAATAATAATAATCTATATAAATAAAGTTGTTTCTGTTTGTCTGTCTGTTTGTCTGTTTGTCTGTTCCACCATCACGTCGAAGCAGCTGGATAGATCTCAACCAAACTTCATATTTAGAGTATACTCCTCCCGGGGAAGGTTTTGATATGCATATCATTTTAAAATCTTTGAATACACGGGGGGTTTATAGGAAAACCAGAATGTTTTTTCCACCATCACGTCGAAACGGCTGGAAAGATCTCAACCAAATTTCATATTTAGAGTATACTCATCCCAGGGAAGGTTTCGATATGTATATCATTTTAAAATCCTTGAATAGACGGGGGTTTATAGGAAAACCAGAATGGTTCTTCCACCATCACGTCGAAACGGCTCGATAGATCTCAACTAAACTTCATATTTAGAGTAAACTCATCCCGGGGAAGTTTTCGATATGCATATCATTTTAAAATATTTGAATACACGGGGGGTTTATAGGAAAACCAGAATGGTTTTTCCACCATCACGTCGAAACGGCTGGATAGATCTCAACCAAACTTCTTATTTAGAGTATACTCATCCCGGGGAAGGTTTCGAAATCCATATCATTTTAAAATCTTTGAATACACGGGGGTATATAGGAAAACCAGAATGGTTTTTCCACCATCACGTCGAAACGGCTCAATAGATCCCAACCAAACTTCATATTAAGAGTATACTCCTCCCGGGGAAGGTTTCGATATGCATATCATTTTAAAATCTTTGAATACACGGGGGTTTATAGGAAAACCAGAATGGGTTTCCCCCATTTTCTCTTATACTATTGATTTTCTGTAAACTTCGTTTACCGTACGTGAAACGTCTCTTCATTATAAACAACTTTCGTTATGTTCATAATTTACCTTACTGTGTACATGACGGAAAAATTTATAATTTTCTGCTGGTACCATGCTCTGCATTGAGTGACCGACAGACCGACAACGAACCTACAGGTTACCATGGCAACGTCTCTGACTGCATGCCAGCAGGGAAGTAACGTATTGCCATTTTCCTCATCATGCTTTTAAATTCGTGGTTGTTCCTTGGGTAGAAGGCAAGAGAGGCGTCAATCGGCCTATCTGCGGGATATTGGCGGAATATCGTTGGATGTTATAACCGCCTTCGAATAGATTAAGTAATAACACCATTAGTCATCTTCTTATTATTTGTTTACCTAGGAATCAATGGACCTAAATTTCTCCTCTGTTACCGCTTTATTATATCCATAACTCACACTAGCATCATTTATTGAGGGGCATTTGATTTTCCAATACATTAACTTGGCATTTACATATTTGTCGTTATCCGGCTGTCCTCAGGTATAATCCATTTTCTATTACTTTCAACTTTCTTAACTGTATTATTTTCTTCCTTAATTATGCCGTATGTACGCGAGTGCTACAAACTACTGGATGTATTTCCACCAATACTCATATTTAGAATACACCTGTCCTTGATAGGTTTTAGGGCAAATATTGTTTCTAAATCCCTGAACTGACTGGGGGTTTATACGAAACCGAAACAGTGATTTTGCACTTCCACAAAATATACACAACCAACGTTAATTTAAATCTACCTGCCTTGGTAGAAATTAATTTCTAAACCTTTTTTCTCATGTGCAACATTTCGATACGAGGATTAATAAGGGAGATATCATTAACGGTCCGTTTTTTTGTACAACTCCCATCGGACTTAACTCTCGAGCGGGTGCGTGTAAAGCGTATTCCTTACAACTTGAAAACTACTGAAGACATTCGAACCAAAATTCATATTTAGCATCCACCTGTCCAAAGGTAGGTTTTGAACGTAAATAACATTTCATGTTCCGGAATGGACTGGCGGTTTATAGCGAACCGAAATGGTGATTTTACTCTTCCACAATATATACAGAACAAGACCAATCTGACTGGAAATCGACTAAACGTGATGGAATTCCACCTCTAAACCTTTTTTTCATGTGCATTTTTTCGTCAGGAGGATTAATAAGGGAGATATCATGAATGGTCAGTTTTGCAGGTTAAGTCCAGCGGACATAGCCAAAAAGGTGTTTTACATGGAGCAGATTCCTTATCTATATAAATCAAATCGTAACGACTGTGTGCCTCTACACTGACTATTTTGGCGAAATTTTCGTACAGCTTTCCGTTTAAGGGGTAATAATGACCATCTGCATAATTTTTGGTTTAGTTTCCTGAAAGTCCTAATTTTTACCCGCCTCGTCCAAAATCCAGATTGCGGCATAATCTGCCAGAAGAAAAAGAAGATAATTGAAATTTGACAAAATTATACGTTTTAGCCTGTAACGAACGGAAAACATCCAAGATCATTAAATTTTTCACTTTTTATCCCCGAAGAATATCGAAATATGCAGGCAATTTTAATGATGGTGCAGACCTTCGGAAATTCCTATCACATAACAGATTGCACAATCTCCGTTCAATTTGGAATGATCTACAACCTTGGTCTTATGACTTTTTGCCGTATCTGTATCCCTTTTACATTTGATTTTCCTCTATTAATGGATGTTAAGTCAATTTGGAATTTTCACATGCATAATTCATACCTTCGGTTACTTATATGAAATACAGAATCATCAAACTCTTCACGAAAATTGGCCCACCCAGTAGCCATATATGAGCCAAATGCTATGTATGTAGCTGTCACATAATTATCCGAAAAGTAATGTAATGTGAGATAATCTTACAAGAACGTTACCCTGTTCCACGTTTCTAACTCAATCTGACCCAAGAATAGATGACATATCATAGGACCAGCCATTTAGGCCACTAAATCCGGCGTGTCTTATGGTATAATCCTTTGTCGATATGACGTACGTTTAGTAGCAGTTAATCTGTAAATGAAGGTCTTCAATATTGTAAACACGCATATACTTTCGTATGTCGATCTCCAACTCCTGTGTAACTGTCATTAGTAAGGAAGGTCTACAATTGTAATGAATAGTTCACTTCTCGATTTGACTTGCAGAAGGCAAGTGAGCATGCAGTTTTATTTAAAACTCTCCTACCCGATTGTGTTTGGCAGTAGGCAAGGGTGCCCGCCATTATAAAGAAATGTCCTCATCTAAAATGTGACTGGCATTAGGCATAGTGGCCTGCTATTTTGATGGAAACTCACCAACTTGGTGTGACTGGCAGTAAGCTGGCTGGAAGTAGGAAAATGGGCCTGGCATTACAATGATAACTGTACAACTCAATTTCGAGTGATAGTAGAGTAATTACCTGCCATTATGATAGAAACTACTGAACTGTAATCTGTCTGGAAGTAGGAAACGGGGGCTGCCATTTTAAAGAAAACTCCCCAAATCGATTCTGTCTGCATAGTAAGCAATGGGGCCTGCGATTATAATGTAAACTTCCCAGATTGTGAATGGCAGTAGGCAAGTGAGCCTGCCGTTATATCACAAATCCATAACAAACACTTTACATTGGAAACAACGTACGGGGACCTCCCCTTGCTCTTTCTCGGATAACGCTAAGAGACATGCAATTTTAAAACAATCTTATTTACTACATGCACACTATTTACTTCGATATTCGAATACAATGTAGAATACCGTAGCGAAGCACGGGTACATTCGCTAGTAATAATAATAATAATAATAAAAAGTAATAATAATATTATTACCACGGATTTTCAAACTTCTTCTAGATCAAGTCATTCGAGAATGGGAGAAGGAGTTGAAAGTTCAGAAGCACTGGAAACTCATTCAACTTGGACGAAAGACCGATGACATAAAGGTCAGTTGTTTAGCTTTCGTAGACGATCTGGCGATACTAACAGATTGAAGTCCTCAAGGAATGCGCTGAGAAATCTGGACTGACTACAAACATCATTCGAGAAGAACAAGTTTGTTTGCACTAAATTAGACATTCAGGAATTACAAAATAATATTAGCAGATCAAACGAGTTCCATTCTTTAAATATCTCGGTGAGATCCTGGATCCGACACGGTTGGAAAAGGAAGCAAAGAAAAATTCGATTACAAAAACTCGAAGGAGCATATTGGAGAACCCGTGACATCTACAACAAGAAATGCATGTCCATACATACAAAAACTAAACATTGTGTTTAAACCTTAAGTGCTGTATGTAAGTAACATCCCGGTACTTAATAATAAAAGTGAACTGGAAAACATCTTGAAGGAGGAACGAAAGATTTTGAGGGAAATTCTGGGCCCAGAGAAGAAAGAGGGTATAGATTCAGATCACGCAAATCTATGAATAGAGTGTCCAACTTTGCCGCAGACAACGGGAAACGAAGACTAAAATTCTATGGACACCTTCACAGACCATCGTCTCCAAGGCTAACCCACAAGATTTTGACATATATTGAAAAACTGAAGAACATGCCAAGGATAAACGATGTTAATAATGATCTGGTAAAGGCCCGGATAGAAACATCAAAAATACCGGATGAAAACATTTACCGTCAGAAGATAAATCTATCGGTAGGAAGGCCAGAAAATGAAGTCCCTAAAAGTTCAGGGACTAAGTGGTTAGAGGAATGAAAACAAGCACACAGTGAAAGAATGAAAGGAATATTATCTGTTAGAAAGGCGAATCATTAATGTAATGGGTGATACAGCGGGGTCCATACGAAAATAATAATAATAATAATAATAATAATAATAATAATAATAATACCAAGCTGAGTGGGTCAGATGGTGGAGGCGCTGGTCTTCTGACCCCAGCTTGGCAGGTTCGATTCTGCCTCAGCCCGCTGGTATTTTAATTTGCTGAAACTCTTCAGCCTCGTGTCGGTAGATTTAATAGCACATAAAAGATCTTCTGCTCCTGCGCCTTAAAATCACATCCGAATAGGTGCAATGTGGCTTGCAGACTGCTGATACTATTCGCATCGACGGGCAAGATCTAGTTATAGGCAAACAATTTAAATACCTTGGATCACTCATCACATCAGACGGAAGGACATTACTAGACACCCGAACACTAATAAATGCTATATGCCTGAACTGGTGTCAGGTCACTGGTGTGCTTTGTGACAAGACAATTCCCACCCGCCTGAAGAGAAAATCTACAAATCCATGGTCCGACCATTTGCACCCTCTGGGTCGGAATGCTGGCCTTCAACTAAAAAGCACGTGCGGGTTCTACATGGTATTGAGACGAAAATGTTACGTTAGTCACTGGGTCTGACACGACTGGACCTTGTCAGAAATGAAGATGTCCGATGGCGATTGGGAGTGGCACCTATCCCGGAGAAGATGCAAGAAGTACGACTTAGATGGTATGGTCATGTCATCCGAAGCCCTGCAGGCTCAGTGATATTTAGAGACCTCCAATCTGATGCTGGAGGTTGTCAATCCCGAGAAGCGATCATTAGAACGCATCAAGGAAGACATGCGTCTTGTAGGCACCACAGAAGCTGACGCCTTTGACCGCAGGAAGTGGAGGATGGCATGTAAAAAAGCGGACCCTGCACTAATGCGGACCAGATGCTAGGAAAAAAGAAGATGAAAATAGATACCGGCACCTCGGCGTCTCCGAAAACTGTAAAAAAGTAGCCAGTGGGATTTATAACAGTAACATAATAATAATAATAATAATAATAATAATAATAATAATAATAATAATAATAATAATAATAATAATAATAATAATGTCTCTGTGACCGAATACAATATCTTCTGGATTTAACCTAGAGGAGACGTGATAGTTGGCTTCTCATCGAGGCAACCATAGTTCGAGTACCGTCCAATGCAAGTGTGATTTTTGAAACTATAAGTCTCTCCAAATCTCTCATATTCACATTGGCTATGCCGATGATTTCAACAGGCAGCTAGAGCACATTTCCGGTGCAGGCGCAATTAACCCTACAGCAGTGTTCGTCCTCAGTAGTGGTAGTTACAGTTCTAAATATGTCCACTTCTTGTGGAAAATCGGTAGAATGGAAACGTTGTCCTGAGTGGATCTGATCAGGATCAGAACGTCCCAGAGTGCTTCCACATCCGCAATACTACGTCTCGAATATGGGAGACACAAAATAGGAAAAATGGCAATATTGTGCTCGGTAACCTTCAGCGGCTAGGGGGGATGGTGGTGGTGATTATTCCTTGAAAGGGAGTAAAAGAGGTAAAACCGGACAACCGTATTCTCCAAACAAGTATTAGAGAAAAACTGGAAAAAGTTCGGCGCTTCGAAAAATCGGTAAAACAAGGGCCAAAAATAGAGTTAAAATGAGAGACTCATCAGGCTTCAACAACGCAGTACCATCGCAAGCGGAAGAGAGCAGGAGTTAGTCAAGGGGGTGCGTATAGGATGAATGTGAGGAGGCTGAAAGATTAGTTGAAATTTCTAAATGTGTAGAAAATAGAATTCAGATAAATAATTACGTGAAGCATTATCCGATCTTGTGCCCGGCTCCATGGCTAAATGGTTAGCCTGCTGGCCTTTGGTCACAGGGGTCACGGGTTCGATTCCCTACAGGGTCCGGAATATTAATCATCATTGGTTAATTTCGCTGGCACGGGCGCTCGGTGTACTTGTCATCTTCATCATCATTTCATATTCCTCACGACGCGCAGGTGGCCTACGGGCGTCAATTAAACAAAGATCTGCACCTGGCAAGCCGAACTTATCCACTGACACTCCCGATTTGTAATGATTAAGAACGGGTACCGCAAGGCAATAATATTGAAACTTGTTTTCTTGCATATGTAAACAACTGGCTAATGAACCCCTGCTTCGTTACGGAATTCTATGTTATATGAAGAATTTTAGATAAAGTAGTGTGAAAGTTGTAAGATTATATTAAATTCCATAGCTGTTAACGTTACCCCAGAAACGCGACAGGAAAGTCACCATACGTCTTTTCTCATGTGAATGCATTAGGGAATTTTCATTGTTATAGCAGGCCCTCTTGTCTACTATCAGTCACAATCAAGTTGAGAAATTTTCATTTTATGGCAAATACTCACACTCCACCTGCCTTTTTACATCTTCAGAAGGACTTTCTTTGTAGATTTCCCAACTGAAATCAATATAGGTCATTGCAATGAAGTCAGTAGGAATATCGCGATTAAATGAATTGCTATCATATAAAATGATCGAATGAAAAACCACACATTTTGTCACTCTTAACGAACAGAACTACGCTGCCGATCTAACAGGCCAAATTCCCCGAGCTGGAATGACCAGGCCGCAGACAGCCGTGAACACTGCTGTGCCATTATACTGAACCCATGACCTTTGTGTCGTAAGAAATCAGAGTCCTAAAGTTACCACATGAGGCCACATATTAATCAAAATGAGGAGCTCGGATACATTTTTTCTCATCGGAACGACACGTGGCACGGGGGAGGAGAATGGCTCTCTTTCTCACGCTAGGAAAAATGACGTCACTCGCACGTGTAAATGGAGCATTGATATAACAAAAGTGTTGGTTTGATAAATATATTGTTTAAAAGGTAATAGCAGCGAAACTAATATATAATCCTGTAATTATATATGAGACAATTGGTCTTTAGTAATACAGATTTGAGATTGCTAAGCAGTTTCCAAGGGAAATTGGCGAAAGACGCGCGTGTTTGTTCATACTACATCACGTCATAAGAATATAGTACCTATCAAACGAGGTCATTTAACCAGTCAATTTGTTACGAGTTAATCGCAAATGTTCATAAACAATGTCACTATTAAATTAGCAAGTGCTGGGTTACTATAAAATATTCCTTCAGTACATTCCACAATGTCTGAAATATGTGTAATATTCTAGGCGGCAAGGAAAAATGCCTAAGATAAGGTGTGAAGGCAATAAAAATAGGGGCGCCATCTTGAGTTTACCCGCATTGTGTCATTTGAGCTAGAGGAGGAACCTCGTACTATTGTACAATGTATCGGTGATTATCAGACTGAGTTCAACTGAGAACTTAGATTTTGGCCAATGTGGTTGGAGTATCGTCTCCAAGTGGTGAGCCACACCCTCCCCATCTATCACTACATAAATCAGTGATCCAAGCAATACCTTAGTGAAATATTCATGGGGAACAATATTTGAGGCCCGGATCGTGTCGACTGGGCAAGGCACATACATAACCCTGAGCTGAAAACCCCCCTTGTAATCAGGCAACAAGGGCAAGACTACATCTATTGGAAATAAAAGAAGAAGGTGTTTAAACCAGGGGATTTATTAAATAAATATAAGAGAAAAAAATTTAAACCAAGAAGAGAAAATCACACAAAATAAATAGGGAAATTAATCGTAATACTCATGGACATACCTTGTTCTTTTTCACATAGTTGAAACATGATGTGAACTCAAGCTAATACTCTTCAAAAAATATTGATACGTAATTTAAAATGATCACTGCCTCTCAACACATCACTTTTACATTACCAGCAGCTTCCTTTCCATCGTTAACAATTCAACCAGGTCGCCCGTTTTACCAGGATACACATATCCAAGGCACTGCACCATATATACATCAGGCAACTAACAATGAGAAACGTTAGCACAACAATAAGCCGTGCCGGAGAACAAAAGGCAGATAAGAATAACGACAGATGAGACTGAGCACAGCCTCCATGGACCAATCAAAGCCAAGACAGATCCAAAGAATACAATAGGTACGCCCATGTGCAAACATGAAACCAACATGGCGGGTACTCAAGCTGAGCATCAGCCATGAATAATAAATGAAATCTATAGGTCTGCGCTGAGAACCAAACAAGGCGCAGAATTTCAAAGACAAATACAACAGGTCGATCGACATATCACCCTTTCCTCCCCCACACATCCGAACTCACATGCATACCACATTCACGCACACACAATGAGGGTATCGTGAAAATAAAACACGAACGGCCGTTCAGATTTCGTAGTCAAATACAAACCATAAATTATGACTCCACGGTCATTATCAGCGGGTCTCACGTACTCAAAAGTTTGCGTGCGGCGTGCAATTACACATAAGGCCAGAATTGAACATGACTCTATTCACATCACTGGCATGTTGCGCCTTGTACAACCTGGATTGGCATCTCCTGCGGTCGAGACAAGGGGCACATCATGAGGATCACGAAGTATTAAAGCACGCAGTGCACCAAATCATAACCACAGAGACCCTTTCTCAATTATCACAAGACAAGACCACCAACACATTCATTCAAAGCACATCGTACGACGGAGCGGAAAGATGTATGCCATCGACCGTAACATACGGGAATAACTCGTCACCAAATTTAAATATAAACCAAATTATCACATACCTGTGATTATCAATGGTAAAATCGAATAGCAGTTAGCGTGAAAGGTCCAGGCTTGAACACATTGAATTAATATTTTAAGCATAAAAAGGCCACACCAAACATAGCGGCAGCCATTGTTAGTATCCGCCACACATAGAACAGCACAAGAACTCCACAGAGTAAAAATTATCGCTCAGCAAAACGAACGACCTCACAGATAAAAACATAGCGTGTGCTGCTCCCTACTGGACGTCATTAGATTGACACATGTAAACATTGAAAGACAAAACTGAAGGAAGCCATTTACATAATTAAATGCCAAATCGTGGAACATGCGATAAGCATGGTTCAGTGGAGAGAGTTTATTCTTTGTTGTAACGTGTATTTAATAAACATGTAAAACGACGGTCATTGTGGGCCGCATTCTTGTAAGTGAAATTTTAATAACATGGTGTTCAAAGTATTGCGTTTGCGATCGATATTACAACATTCGTGTTCGGTCCGCGAAAATGTCGGGTGAATTTGTTTGTGCCATTATTTCAGGCGAATCAAGATGTATAAAATTACCTGTGTAGCCAAAAGTGTTAAAATGGCTAAATAAATAACAGAGAGTTGCGGGTGAACTCATATGACGTAAACTGGCGTACGACCAAGGTAGCTGAAGGATCTCCATTATCACCTGTGTATTTGTTTCATGATGTCACCGTTTATTTTGTATGTGTATTTTGTGACGCAGTGTGGTCACCCATTCCTTTTCGTGAAACCTCAGAAATATGACAAAAAACATTTGTTTTATTTAACGCTGGAATGAAATTAGGAATTTTTGCGAAGTAACGTGGAAGTGCTGTAAAATAGTCAATTGATGGTTATGGAACGATATAATGTCTGAAGTAGATTGTCATTTACGTGGGTTTATTTCCAGTTAAGATCTTTAACCTGATGTGAAAATTTCCTGTTTGAAGTTATGACTAAACTTGTATAAGAAATCCGCGGTTACTCATTTTCTATCTAATGAAGGGACGATGTCGTGTGGAGCAATGTAAAGATTTTGTTAAGGAAAGTTACAAGGCGAGATCGATAAATATATCTTACGAAGGGATTGCTATTTCTATGTCCGTTTTAAACTGTGTATAACTGACGATGAAAATAAAATAACAGTAAGTTTTGTCAGTCATTTTTGTGAAATCCAGTTCAGAAATACGAGGTCACGTTATGCGCATATCTTTCCTTATCAGAGTATTTGTGTGCGTACAACGTTGGGGATCATAAGGGTTATATGCCATTTTAATGTCGTCGAGATTTTGTTGTGTTAACCCTCCGCCGGGCGCGCTGGCGCACTCTGTGCGCCAACGCGCCTTTTTCACGTGGTGTGTGGAGGGGATGAGCGCCATTTTCTTGTTAGCCCGCCTATTCCTTCAGTGGAGTGTCTGCTGTCGTATGTTGAAGACGTGATTGTTGCAGCTCCATTTGGCGCCACACTAGAAACACATTTCCTTTCCAATACACCACTGGTGCACTGAGTGCGCCGCGCGCCTGATCATGTAAGTAAAACTATCCAAGTATCTCTGTTACTTTTTTGTCTTTATGTTTACTTCTATCACTGATAAATTTTGTGGCAATACTCTTTGATTCATATTTAAGATTTATATCTAATTAGCACGGCCTATTTGTCATACATTAAGCTCTAAACCTTGTTAATCAAACACATTTGAAATTCTTGCCGTTTCTATAGACTTATTATAAATCAGTTCTGCATTTAATTATGTAGATGAAAACATGTTTGAGCTCTCTGTAACCTTCAACTCGGTGGTGAATTAGGAATATCATATTTATAGTAGTAATTTTTTCAGGTCGGTGCTGATTGATGACGAGGCTATCCGCGAAATTCTAAACAATTTGCAAGATGATCAGCTAGTTGATTCAAGCAAAGAAGATAGTGACAGTGACTTTTCTGATGCAGAGAATGAAGAAGTTCAGTTTAGTGACCACCAAACTGACTCAGAACAGAGTTGTGACGATAACGATGATGATGTTGGTGAGGCTGTATCAAGTTTATATTTTGTAGGAAAAGACAAGGAAACAAAATGGAGGAAAACTGATTTCTCTACTGCAAGCAAGACTAAACGCAAAAAAATTTTGAAGAAGAAATTGCCCACTCCAGTTCAAAGGTACAGACATATAAAAAAGGAAATTGAGGCGTTTTTACTCTTCATAGATTCTGATATGATAGATGAAATTGTTAGGTGCACTAACTTATTTATAACTGGCCATCGAGATGAAATTCAGTTCTCACGAGAAAGAGACGCAAAGGACACAACGAGATGTGAAATGATGGCGGTCTTTGGTGTCTTGTATTTACTAGGCATGAAGAAACTAAGCCACACTAATGTCGATGAACTTTGGACCGCAGATGGGACTGGAATTGAAATTCTCCGAGCTTGCTTGAGTGCAAAGAGATTTCTATTTATTCTTCGCTGTATTCGGTTTGATGACAAGGAGACCACAGCTGAGAGACTGAAGACCGACAAGCTTGCTCCTATCAGGTATGTGCTTGACAGGTTTACTAATAACTGTAAAACAAGCTACTGGTTGAGTGAGTACGTCACTGTAGATGAGAAACTGGAACCGTTTAGAGGACGATGTGGATTCATACAGTACATTCCGAATAAACCGGCAAAATACGGTTTGAAGATCTTTGCACTCTGTGATGCTAAAACCTTTTACACCAGCAACCTAGAAGTATACTGTGGTAAGCAGCCAGATGGCCCCTTCTCTGTAAAAAATACGCCGTCTGCAATTGTCCACAGATTAGTGGACCCAATCAAAGGTACTAACCGAAACTTGACTATGGACAACTGGTATACAAGTGTGCCTTTAGCAAAGGAGTTACTTGAAAAGGGCATAACTTGTATTGGAACTCTTAGAAAAAACAAGAAAGAATTACCAGCTGAATTCCTGCCCCAAAAATGTAGAGAGGTAGGATCATCAGTCTTCGGCTACCAAAAAGATTTGACTCTAGTATCTCAAGTTACTAAAAAGAACAAAGTTGTAATATTACTCTCTACCATGCATGACACAGGCACAATCGACGAAGCCTCAAGTAAGTCGCATATAATTCTAGACTATAATGCCACTAAAGGGGGAGTGGATACCGTGGATCAGATGTGTGCGTCATACACAGTGGCAAGGATCACGAAAAGATGGCCTTTGGTGATCTTTTATGCTTTGATGAATATGGCTGGTATAAATTTTCAAATAGTTTTTCAGTTCAACGAGAGCAACCCAAAAGACAGGAGGAGGATTTACCTCAGGAATCTAGCTCTTCAACTGATGAAAGAGCAACTGAGTGTCCGCGCGATGATGCCAAGCATACCCCTAGATGTAAAGACATTTCTCATCAGGTACCGTGCCGAAGTTGTGGAGGAACCTGTGAAATATACCAAGAAAAAACGAGGCAGATGTCAAGCTTGTGGACGAGCAAAGAATGTCAACACGACCATAGTGTGTGATCAGTGCAGGAAGTTTGTATGCAAGAAGCATGCTAAGATTAACTACCTCTGTGAAAGTTGTGTTGTCGTGAGTAACGATATCTAAAGACTAGAACGTTGTCTAGGTAACCTATATTATTAATTCTGTAAATAATACGATGGCCAAGTTATCATAACAATGTATCAGCAAATAAATAAATAAATAGAGTTTTTAAATTAAAATATATGAATTAACTATTTAAGAACGTCCCCATTTTTGTGAAATCCAGTTCAGAAATACGAGGTCACGTTATGCGCATATCTTTCCTTATCAGAGTATTTGTGTGCGTACAACGTTGGGGATCATAAGGGTTATATGCCATTTTAATGTCGTCGAGATTTTGTTGTGTTAAAGCAAGTTGTCGAGTCTTGGTAAATGTAAGTTGAGGTAGGATTTTGCCACTCAGGTGATTGGAAGCCTGTAAATGATGCCAGGAGATTCTGGTGAAACCCGAGAGATTTATTCGTTTAATGTTTTGAGATGGGAATATGGGTCGGATTCCACGTTAAATTGCAGGTTCGTGGTGTATGTGAATATTTAGTGACGTCTTAAAGTAAATGTTACAAGATCGCATTCTTTAATATTCACCTGTTTAACCGAGATTTGAATCATATTTGAAACGACGGAAATGGGACAATTATGAGCGGATTTAACATTTTCCAGCGATGTAAAAAATAGAGTATTGGTGGTGATTATTGATTTTATTTTTGAGGGATGCACAAAACCTTACTTTAAATGTCATATGGGGATGTGACAAAGTATTGGATTGTTTTTATGTTGAGTTGACTTATGCAGATTTGAGTACTTAATAATCAAGGGTATCCAAGCGAGTGTTAATAATTGCTAGTGTTAAATTCAACTTGTGGTGTGACGTCATGAAATAAATAATACTGGAAATAAAAATGTGTTTCCATCCTCCACGAAGTGACGAAAAATTTTATGATAAAACGTATATAAATTTGAGTAGGGAGTTGTTAAAGGAACCATTCGTCCGCGGAGATAGAATTTGTTGTTAATTAGGATTTATAAAAGAACTCGTTTAAATTTATTACATTATCAGTGGAAACCGTATTTGAGAAATAACTTAAACCAAGTGATTAACTTAAAAATATATTCTGGTAATCTAAGTTTATTTTGCTGGGAGAATTCAATTGTTAACGTAACGATTGAGGGGACGTGTCTGAATGTAAAGGATTTTACTGCCACAAAGTGATGTGAAAATTATTGTTGTTGTTGTTGTTGTTGGATTATTTGACTTTGATTGATTGAGCATTAAACGTACTGGGATTAGTAAAGTGGAAACCTTGGCCGTCTACTACTGTAACTAAATTGTGTTTAGCCTTCAGCTTAAAATTTGGATGGTCATGGGGTCATCAACCTCAGTAACATAGATTAAGGCCACCTGCCATTATAGCATCATTTTCCTTGCGGTCATCAGCCACATTGACTTTAAAGTAAATTGCAAAGTTAGATGTCGGTCCATGACAGTCGCAAGCCACATCGATTCAATTAAGGGTCCTTGCCGTTCAACCACTCTGTGGCACATAACGATTGGACTTCCTTAGTTATATCAAGTGTCCAGAATTCGTGTTACGATGGTTGGACCATCACGAATCATTATGATGGTACGTGTAATCTCACATGGAAGCCGAATTTAAGGATTTCCAGACTTTCTTTTCTTCACTCTAAACTTGTGACAGTGGTTTCTAGTAAGGATGGCCATCAAGCAGTTAAGTTAAACTTCTAAAACCAGTACATCTCTCCTCTGCGTTGTAATTATTGTTGATTATGTTGATCGAACAAGTAGAAGTTCGAGTTATAATGTTTTTTTATTTTCCAACTTAAATAATTTCTTGAATAAACCACGATTTTTACAAATTTGATTGTCATTTCTTAGTTTGATTAAATATTACTGAAACCCGCCTCTTACCTAAGCAAGTGACGAAGAACCCGTTAACGACCCAAGAGACAAATCTCATGCAGATTGCTATAGGTAAGGAAGCCTGGTATCTTTTATGGATCTTAAAGGGTTCAATACCATTAGGTGTGCACACTGCCCATTCCAATCAGCGCCTCAGCGTAGGGATCCTATAGCTTGAATACTACGATGAGGCAGTGTGTTACGTGCCCCTAGTATCAGATAATTTATGAACCAGAGTAATGGCACGTAAATGAAGAAAGTTATTCAACTCCACAGCTACTTCCCGCCATTATTCAGGCAGGCTGTTATTCTCCGTACACAGCAGTAATCCCATCTATCGGAGAAGAGTGGCAACAGAAGAGACAAAGCAAATCACAAGAAACAGTGATCAATATAATGTTATTGTTGATAAGTTTTACGAGGTTTCGACATTCAAGGCTTTCACATTCAGTTTTCTTCCGACTCTCTGTTATTAGGGCATCTGATATAAAGGGAGACCGTTTCTTTCATGACACCCTCATGTCTTATTCTTCAAGCTATCGTTCGTTTACGATCTTCGTTGGTCAGCTCTTGATTTTTTCGTCCTCGACAGTATTACGTAAGGAAGCCTACAGAGTCTTTTATTTTTACGCCCTCGTGGCCTTTGTCATTTTAAGCCGATACCTTCATTTTTCGAAGTGTCAGAAGCCTGCCATTTATTCTCATTGTTAAGTATTATATAGAGGATGGTTAGATACTTTTTCTTCCTCTTAAAATAATAATGATCAATATCACTCTTATCATAGTCTGTATGGTAAAATTGAATAAGACATAAAATATCGGAAATTGTATTCTCTATAACTGTTGTTATAGAGAATACTTCTCAACAAGTGTATGAAGTCAGGAAGAATACCAGAAAATTGGAAAAATGCTGAAGTGATACTTCTCTTCAAGAAAGGTGATAAGGAAAATTTAGAGAACTATCGTCCTGTGAGTTTGTTATCACCAACCGCCTCACAAGATACTGGATTTTTATCAACCTGCCGACCAAGCGGGATTTCGTAAAGGTTTCGCAATTGTTGAATACACCCAGGCTATTTGTCTTCTTCTTAAAACACTGAGTACAACATCGAGATTCATCTGGCCTTCACTGATTATAAAAAAGCTTTTTACTCAGTGGAGGTAATCATTAAGACACTTCAAAATTTCATAATAAACTCAAGGTATATAAAGCTACTGGAAAACATTAATGATCAAGCAACAACGGTAGTCAGAGTGGACGAAGAACTCATCACCAATATAATCCCAGTTGGTAAAGGAGTTCGACAAGGTGACACAATCTCTCCAAAGCTGTTTATCCTTGCATTGGAAGATGTATTCAAAACCCTACATTGGGATAGTAAAGGAATAAAAATCAACGTATTATGTTTGAATCACCTGCGTTTTGCCAATGATACTGGGCTCATAAGTAAAAATTCTAGACGAGCTAGAAGCATGATCCAAGATTTAAAAATTGCCTCTGCTAAGGTTTGTTTGGAGATGAACATTAGTAAAACAAAAATACTAAGCACAGACAGCCAACCACTTAAAATTGGAAACCAATATATAGAAGCTGTCGGTGAGTACATCTATCTTGGACATAAGATATAACTTGGAAAAGACAACCAACGTGCAGAAATTCTACGCAGATTAGGTAAAAGTTGGATAGCATTCCGAAAACTATCATCCTGACCGACAAGGATGTTCCAAAGACCAAGTTTTATAATATGTGCGTGTTGCCAGTTACAACTTATTGTCGGGAAACGATGACTCTGACGAAGGAAATTGCTCGCAATCTTCAGCGAACACAATGAGCCATGGGGAGACAGATGCTAGGGATCAGCCTTAGGGATAAGATCCGTTCAGAGGACATCAGGAGAAGATCGAATGTAACAGACATCCTAGAGAGAGTAGCAAGACTCAAATGGCAATGTGTAGGACACGTACCTCCACAAGACTACAGCAGGTAGACCTCTACGATTGTTCACTGGAGACCATGGGAAGACAAGAGAGGCATTGGAAGACCGCAGAAGAGATGGCTCGATGACATAAAGCTGTTGGCTGGAACACGCTGGTTCCAAGTGGCTCAAGACCGAAGATGATGGAAGCATATAGAAGAGGCCTGTGTCCAGCAGTGGAATGAAATAGGCTAGATAAGAATAAGATAACTGTCATTATGTATTACTTTTTGACAGGGCAATGAAATGGCATTTAAGAATTAAATTTCAGGTGCCTTAACCGTTTCATCCAACGTGAATAAAATTATTTATAGCCTATGCTCTAGTGTGTTTTTCTCCGACTTTACGTACCGACTTTCATTACATTTTGCTCATCCATTTTAACATGATGGCCGTCCATACATGCATACAGACATGACGGAAAATTAAAATGTGCGTTTCCTTGTTATTGTGGACACTAACGATACAGAAATACCATTATTTTTAAATTCTGAGCTAGGTAGAGAGGAAAGAGGATGGGAATCACAAATAAGGCGGTTTTCGAATGATGTTCTACTGCATGGAGTAATTAATAGCTAAGAGAATGTGACTTACTAGAGAAATGTTGTGTGATGGACAGCAGATTATAGCAAATGGGATGAAAAATCAAGTTGTACCATTCACCAAAAGAGAGACCACTGTATGTATCATAAGAGAATGTGACTTACTAGAGAAATGTTGTGTGATGGACAGCAGATGATAGCAAATGGGATGAAAAATCAAGTTGTACCATTCACCAAAAGAGAGACCACTGTATGTATCATGGGTCTAATATAAGAGTAGACCTTTATGGGGGTAATCGCATTAACGAGGTATAAATAATGTTCACTGATCTCTTCGTAAGATTATGAGGGTATTTAGGAATTGCAGCAATCACATAATGGAGAGAGCATGTAAGTCGCAGGTTTTACCCAAATTAAAGTATGGTTCGTGTGTATCGGAGCAGTACCAGGATTACGTGATGCAAGGAAGGGAAAAGAACCTATGGAATGCAGAACGATTTGTTGTCGGTGGTATCCGACAAATCCGCCTCTGTGGTGTAGTGGTTAGTGTGACGTCAACTGAGAAGTGGGGTGTTCGATTCCATCCTCATCCGTCCTGGAAGTGTTTTTCCATGGTTTTCCACTTCCCCTCCAGGTAAATGCCGGGATGGTACCTAACATAAGGCCACGGACGCTTCCTTTCCTCTTCCTTGTCTATCCCTTCCAAACTTCCCATCCCCCCACAACACCCCTGTTCAGCATAGCAGGTGAGGCCGCCTGGGCAAGGTACTGATCATCCTACCCAGTTGTATCCCCCGTCCCAAAGCCTGAAGCTCCAGGACACTACCCTTCAGGCGATAGAGGTGGGATCCCTCGGTGAAACCAAGGGACAAACCGACCCTGGAGTGTAAAAGTATGAGGAGGAAGAAGAAGGAGATTTCCGACAATATAGTCGTGTTAAAAGAATGTTGCAAACTTTAGGCTGAGGGAAACTGGGAATAATAATAATAATAATAATAATAATAATAATAATAATAATAATAATAATAATAATAATAATAATAATAATAATAATAATAATAATAATAATAATAATAATAATAATAACGGAAGATAACTGCCAATATCATCAGACAAGTGAAACGGCAATTCACAAAAGACCAATTGACACAGTTGGATGATGACTTCAAGAAGAACAATACCAGAAACTTTTACAGAGGCTTTAAACGGAACGTTAGTCACTACAGTCCACCCAGTCTCCATTTCCGTGGACCAGATGGGAAGATAGCCTATAATGACACTGACAATTGCCACCTTCTCGCCAAGTACTTCGAGGATCTCCTTAATTGTGAATCACCTGATACGTTTTTTGTTTACCAAGACAACATCAAGCAACCAAACTCGCAACCACCATCCAAAGAAGAAGTAATACAAATCATCGAGTCTCTGAAAAACAACAAAGCATCCGGAGAAGATTCGATAGTAGCCGAACTATGGAAGCAGGCTGGAGACAAGACTGTAAGCAAGCTGACAGAAATTCTACAAAACATCTGGGAGACCGAAACATTACCTAGTGACTGGACCACTGCACTGATTCATCCCTTGCACAAGAAAGGAGACTTGTCTGACATCAATAATTATCGAGGAATCTCATTGGTACCAGTTACATACAAAATTTTCTCTAAAGCCTTATTAAATAGAGCCGAACCTCAACTAGACCCACAATTAGGAGAGTACCAGGCAGGATTTAGAAAAGGACGCTCTTGTACAGAACAGATACTCAATCTGCAATCAGTATTACATCAAGCAAAAATGGCCGGTAAGAAATACGTTGTCATTTTCGTCGACTTTACAAAGGCGTATGACTCGGTAGACAGACCTACTCTTATGAAGATTTTGCAGGAACTAGGACTTGATGAGAAGACCCATAACCTAATCAAACAGACTTTAAGCAACACCAGGTCACGAGTAAAGTTCAGAGGAGTCATATCAGAAAGTTTTGAAATTAAATCAGGAGTGAGACAGGGAGATGGTCTGTCCCCTCTCCTCTTTAACTGTGCCTTGGAGAAAGTAATAAGAGAGTGGCGAAAGGAGTTAGCTAGAATGGAGATTCCAAGTGGCATTTATTTGGGACATAAGCGCAATGAGCTCAATGTTGACTGTCTGGCGTATGCCGATGATCTGGCCCTGATATCTAATTCAATAGAAACTTCAGTGAAACAACTAAATGTTCTCAGACAACAAGCAGCAAAGGTTGGGCTACATGTGTCTCTCGAAAAAACACAATTCATCACGAACATCGGTGAATCTCCTTGTACGTTGCATCTGGAACAGGGAGAGATCAGGAAAACCAATAGGTTTAAGTACTTGGGAGAATGGTTGGAATCCAATCTCTCTGAAGGAACAGCTTTGTCAACTCGAGTTAACAGGCTTGAAATGGCCTACCAACTGACCAAGAATACGTATAATAAAAAGTGTCTCTCTCGTAATACTAAGATGAAGCACTACCAGACAGTCATCCGCCCTGAAGCCTTATATGCTTCAGAATGTCTAACATTCAACAGGAAGGGACTCATGGAAAAACTTGAAATCCAGGAAAGAAAGATAATGAGGAAGATACTGGGGCCAGTCAAGGAAGGGGACAGTTATAAAAGACGGCCTAACCAAGAGCTCTACAAGTACTGTGAAAGAATAACGAATGTAGCAAGGAAGAGACGCCTAGCATTCTATGGGCACGTCTACAGGATGCATCCTACCAGGTTGACCAACCGGATTCTCAGCTACTGGCAAAATAGGAAGACCAAGTCACCATGGTTGATGGAAGTGAATAAAGATCTACAGGAACTGGGAATAACAGAAGGAATCTTAAAGGATCGTACAGCACTCAGGAAGATGCTTAAACATAAGAAGTTCCAGGACAGATTATCAACAAAGAAGACTGGCGCCCTTTGGACAAAAGAGAGGAAGGAGCAACACAGCCTGAGGATGCGCAACTACTGGGCAAATATCAAAGCCCATTCCAAAATGCAATAGTTGAATGTCGTGGTCCTTAGCTGGCCTATACGAAACAAGAATAATAATAATAATAATAATAATAATAATAATAATAATAATAATAATAATAATAATAATAATAATATCTTTACGTCCCACTACCTACTTTTACGGTTTTTGGAAACGCCGCGATGCCAAAATTTAATCCCGCAGGAGTTCTGTATCATGCCAGTAAATCTACCGGCACGAGGCTGATTTATTTGAGCGCCTTCAAATATCACCGTACTCAGCCACGATCGAACCTGCATGTTGGAGTTAGAAGGCCAGCACTCCACCTTCTGAGCCACTGAGTCTGGCATTTGACAGTAAAGAGACAAGCTGCTCGACTAAGTGGTATGTTCGCAATTGTCCGTGAAGAAAGGGTGTGGAGTGTCATTAGTAGGAGAATATTTGTTAAAGTTAGAGTTAAGAAGATACATTTGCCCAAATATTCACTTACAGGAACAGAAGATAAAGATTAGGATAGTTTATGAAGGGCCGTGTGGTTAGAGCTGCGCGGGTGTGAGTTTGCATCCGGAAGGTATTTGGTTCAAACCCCACTGCCGGCAGAGCAGAATATGTTTTCCGTGGTTTCCCATTTTCACACCAGGCGAATGCTGGAGCTGTACCTAAATTAAGGTTACGGCCGCTTCCTTCTTACTCCTAGGACTTTCCTATCCCATCATCTCCATAAGACAAATCTGTGTCGGTGCGACGTAAATCAAATTGTAAAAAGACAAAGTATGAAGGAAAATATTCTATAAATTTCTTTGAAATCCTTTAAGGGAAGAAATGGTAAACTATTAACGGGGTATCTGCCACCTAGGTAACAGCCCTAATTTCATGTCAGTGATGATTGATTGATTGATTGATTGATTGATTGATTGATTGATTGATTGATTGATTGATTGATTGATTGATTGATTGATTGATTGATTGATTGAAACAATGTCAGAGTCTGCTACTGGAACCGCAGTACACTGTACATCGTGGATGCATTCACAGAGGACTGTACGGCACCAGAAGAAGATTATGAAGACAGGAAATCGAACCCACGTTATTTCTGGTGTACCAAACACTAGGCAGCCTGCTCAACAGTCGTATGAATGTGCTTGAGTTACACCCCGGCCGTCCTCCGGAGAGATCTCCTCATAGCACTGAGTTAACTTGGTTGGTGTTGCCCCTCGGGTGCTGCACTGCTGTGTTCGTTTGAAGAGTTCAGAGCAGCCCTGCCCTCTATTGATCTTATTTAGATTCCGCTCACGTACTGGCATCCCCGCTGTGTATCAGCTTACAACATAACAAGGTCACGTATGCTATTGTGTTAAGATAACAAGCGTGATCCCTTTCTTTTAGCCAAGGCCACCTCTCTCTCTCTCTCTCTTGTTAGCGGGTACAGGCGTGAGGCTGCACTTCGATGCAAGTGATATACTTGCTCTAAAGTTTTACGGGGTGGAATTTGTTAACTTAACGAAGGCCCCATCATGCTTAGGATGAAATTGAGCTACACAGACCTAAAGAGGAACTCTGACAGATCTCCTACAGGACAGACTGGAGTTTCATTTCTTAGCTTTTGTCTTTAAGTGCTATAAGTTTCATATCTGATCCGCATTAACAAAATGTACGTATACTCTTCAGTACAAACATATGTGGATACAACCATACCTTAGTACCAGTTATATCCTCACTTTTATTTTGGAACCAGTTTCGACCTTCTTTGGCCATCATCTATCTGAAGAGGCAACCCTGTGTGCCTGCGGAGATGAACAAACCATGGCGCACCTACTTAATTGCAACTCCAGCCCTCTCGTTTGCAGCATGCAAGATTTGGTGAAGGCCACACCAAATGGTCGAGATCTTGCCAAATTCTGGTCCGATATGGTAAAATTTTTACTTGAATGTACCTCTAGCTGGTTTTTAATCAGTTAGGCCTGTCTAATTATTTCTCGTTCTTAATTAATAATTTATATGATGTATTCTTTCTGATACGAATAAATAAATAAATCAGCCATCACAATCATTGGTACGTAAAAGACACTGTACACCTAAATCTATCTAAATACATGAACCCTAGATGAAACACACACACATAAAACACTTTAAACATATTCCAAATAAGTCTGTGTAGTGATATTGACGGTGACGATCAGATCTATATTCGTAACTGCGAACTATAACAGTTTTGATTTAACATCGGTGCGTATAACACCTGCCCTGATTGAAGCTTGTAACTTTTGGTAGTCACTACAGCTGAGGTGTATGACCATGAATGAGGGGGACATCCGTGAAATAGATCCTTACAGAACAATAAAATTGTCAATAATCATGTATTTTAAACCAGAAACACTCACTGGAAAAGGAATGCAGAGAATCCTACGAACTGATTAATGGAGAAGAGAAAAGAAAGAACCGGGGCAAGAGAAAATGTAATGTAAACTATACCCCCTCCCTCACCGGCATCTTCAAGGGAAATGAGGATATAACTGATACTAAGATATAGTTCTTTGTATTGAGCAGGTGGAGCACTGAGCTACACCTCGTAACCAGCCAGTCTTGATGTTCGTTCCTATCATTCTCTGTTTGCCATAGTTAGTCTACGACACCTGCGTCCAAGTTGGAGTGTGGATAATCCCGGTAGCATCTCAGGAAAAAATATTTCATCAATGTTTTATTCAATCACGGTAGGTTCCGAGAAAGATTGTCTTCTAGTTCTCTAAGTTTCGCTGAATAAACCAATTCTGTCGGTTGATGTCTCCATTCGATATTTAATATAAATAATTCTTAACGCAAATGAATGTTTGACCTTAACTCTACATATCCTATCCTACTTTTTGTAAATAATAAATCCAACTTTTCGTTATACTAATTTATTAGCATGCTAATCTGAAGAAAAATAAAGATAAATTCTGTTAATAAGAGAAAAGAACAATATGCTTCCATTAAAATTCAAACGTATTTTCCATTTCTGTCTGGCAATGAATCATAATTGAAATAGTATTTCCATTAGGATATTACCTCATTCATTCCGTACTGAATTTCGTAATATTAAACTGTTTAACACCATCCTGTAACATCTAAATCGCAACTCAAATCCTCTGTCGAAAAAAATTAAGTTTAATGATGTGAACAAGATGCCCTACTGAAAATACAATTAATGTAAGTTAGTTTTCATGTAACTCATATTTAATATACCTCACGTCCGTATACAAAACCTTCATCCTTATTCTCTTTATTAGTTTTGAGAAATTTCATAACTGGTTTCTTATGACGTTTTTTCACTTGTGAGGTCCGAGATATCTGATATGTCTCCTTAATATGGCTAAAGATTGTTGCCATACCTTTAAATAATGAAAGAAATTAAATATTCCTATTTCTCCTATATTAAAACTCATCTGCAGTATTAACAAACATCATTCATTAATCATTTACTAGTACAGTAAACAGATGGATGTGCCAAACATTCATATATTATTCTACCATCAATCACAGTCTAACCTCATTTCATATTCCGCCGTGCTATTCATTTGAATAAGCTCAATATCTCAATCTACAGTTCGCTTGGAAAAGAAAGATCCTAAATATGTCGAGTATTCTTGTCATATTTCCTTATATCTTCACCATTATGCATACGAAGGCTAACAACTACTCACAGTATATCACTAGGTATCTTAATTTGATATAAAATCAGCTGGTCTCTTGCTAATACACTCTTATCAACATGAACCTAACCCTATAATATCTATTCAATACCATCCTCTACTGATATGTATCATGAAACTTCGTAACATCTTCTTCGTACATATAGCCTCCTGAAATATAAACATTTAAATTTCAACATTTCTAATAATACACAATTCAAATCTTCTTAGCCACCATTCTTCTCATTTAATTATTCCTCCATATAACATCTCATTGAAAATGGTAACATTATCCCTCGACGATATAATTTCTGCAGTGCTCATGTAATTCAAGTAGGATCCATCTCTTCCTTAAATTCGTATAGGTGCGGTCATGTTAGTCAATAAAATTGCCACCTAGAGCTCATCATTGTCTTATAAGACATACATTCTTCCCGATGTTTTCAGATTCATAACTGAATAGCCTTCCCAAACAGACTGGTATAATATATCGATACACGCACTAAATACATCAACATAACCATATCACTTCACACGTCAGTATACATATCAAATAAAATAATTAATATTCGTGGTTTCTATGACTAAGATTTGTCGCTGATGGTTAGAATTTGGCACATAGAATAAATATTAATTAAGTTTTTTATATAAGGAAGTTATCGCTATCTAATGATATAGATACATTTAAAGAAGAAACTTATCTCATATCTCGTTACTCCTCTGGGAACTGCTGTCTCGTTCTTGGATGTTACACGTGCTCCATGCGGCCGGTTATCGCCTCTCCAGACGTCATCTCTGGTCCAATGCATTCTTGCTGCTCTGCTTCGTTATGGCATCCTAGGTAAATTTCTTCCTCAGCTTAAGGGTATTCCATGATGTTACAGTTGCACATGAAAGTAGAAATTGACATTGGTTTGGCAGAATACATATTTAAAATATTCGCTTAGCTTCTTCATATATCTGTATTATTGTTTCTACGTGGAATTGCGTCTCTATTACTATGTATATACGGGTATTTTAATAAATATATTTTTCTCAGGCTAATTATGAAATGTATTTGCTAATTTAATCACTCTTCAGTGTACTATACTGCCTGAAGTAAGGAGTTTTGTCTTCTCGCCTCTTCTCTGCAGCCGTCTCTATATCATTTTTGCCGGTATTTAAATAGAAAGATCTGAGATCTTTTCCGTACTTCGATTGCAGTTCTCTGCTATATGGATTAAAATTTTGTTTCAATCTCCTATATAAATTACTCTTCCGTTCCGCAACGACGACAGATTCCGTCTTCTTTCTTCTCCGATGTCTTACTTGATGCAGTCCTTTTCTCTTCCAGTAAAGAATGAATTCCATCACCTTCTTTGGAGATGAAACAGTAATTAATCTCAAAAATATTTTTAGTGAATTGATTTGATCAATTAAATGTGGTTTACGACGCTACAAACTTATCTCTTAGGTCGGTTATCACAGTCCTTTATGTAGTGTTACCTTTATCATAATTATTTAATCAGTTTACGGTCCAGACTTGGTTTCTCCCTCGGACTCAGTGAGGGATCCCACCTCTACTGTCTCAAGGGCAGTGTCCTGGAGCATGAGATATTTTGTCGGGCGTACAACTGGGCAGGAGGAGCAGTACCTCGCCCAGGCGGCCTCACCTGCTATGCTAGACAGAAGCCTTGTCGGGGATGAGAAGATAGGAAGGAATAGACAAGGAACGGGGAAGGAAGCGGCCGTGGTCTTAAGTTCGGTAACATCCCAGCATTTTCCTGGAGAAGAAAGGGGTAACCACGGAACACCACTTCGAGGATGACTGAGGCGGAAATCGAACCTCCTCCCGAAGCTGAGTGGATTCCGTTCTAGTCCTTGCACCACTTTTCAGATTCCGTTAGAGAGCCGGGAACTAAATCCCGGCTGCGGGGGTGGCAGCTAATCACACTAACCACGACACCATAAAGGCGGACGATGTTATCTTTAAAATTCTAAATTGTTAATAATTGGTTCACAATATTTCTGTACAAAGTTTGACTGTAGAAAAATATGCTATATTCAACATTTTACGTATTGAAGAATATTGAAAAGAGGAACTTGATATTGATCAGAAATTAGTATCTTCAACTTATTTATTTCTCTAGGATATTTATTAAAATAACTCTTTTTTTGTCCTCCAGTTTAATATGGGATGTTCCCTAAGGAACTTACATACACAGCAGAAATACACGCAGCAGACCCCGTTTCATATTATTGGATATGGAAACCTTGGAAATTACGGCGGATAACTGTACAGCTCTATGAAAGCAATAAGTATTCAGCTAAATTCTCTGGAAGTTATAGGCTCGTAGTTTATTACTTTCAGCTGTAACAGGCAGCTATACCTGGCAATTTAATTTTCTCTCTGCTGATGCTGTTCCGAATTATATTCCAGTCAAAGCTTTCATATATTACGACATGAAAGACTGAAATATTTCTCCTCGATAACCAGTTTGGTACTGCATTTTGTATTATTATCCTTTGTACGTTTTTGTTTCAGGTCACTAAAATTCTCAAAAAATGTGCTTAATAATTAAGAATAATCCAAACCCTTTAAGCAACTAGTCTCCTAGAACTGAAACAGAATAACTTCGTGAGCCCAAACGTTCATGATAGATCAACTCTTGTTACAATTCTAAATAAAAAGTATAATTTTCGTGGATAGGAGTAATATTATATATATTTCATAAGTAACACCAATAAGCGAGCTAAAAAGCAGTCTGGAATGGTAAAAGTACTTAAACATCAGGAACTTGTGACACCAGGTTTACTGAGACGAGGAAATGCCAATGTTTTGGCTTGCCTTAAATATCCACACCAAGGGGTTGGGAGTTAAAGTACACTTGGAATGGTTCTTCTGAATAATACTGCATAGCTACCGATAAGAACGAACGTATAGTAGCGGGCTGAATGGAGATAACTTCAGGAAAAACATTTTCGCATTTATTAATGTATTGAACGCAGAATTTTAACATTTTAACATTCAATTTGTTTTCTCTCCTTCATAATATCTCGCATCCATAATCAGTGACTAGATTACCAGACGTAAACTATTTTGTACATATATGTGTAAAGAATGTAATTTTGTTTATTAATGAAATACATTTCGTACGCGAGTATGATGAAGTGTTTCATAACTTCAAACTTTTTTCGAGGGAGTAAGCAGCTTTAAGATTATTATTATTATTATTATTATTATTATTATTATTATTATTATTATTATTGTTATTATTATTATTATATTTGGGAATAAGCCCATTAGGACTACGCGGAGTACTTAAGAGACGCGCGCTTTTTTCCTTTTTTGCCCATATTGCTTTCATTATTTTACGTGGACTTCCTCTCTGTCTGCAGATCAGGTTGTTCCAGTTTTCTTCTTTGGTCTTTCCTATCGGTCAACTTGTCATTTGTGAATTTCCAGGTGTAATTCCTGCCGGTTTCAGATCAGTTTCCACTTTGTCAGTCCATTTCATTTCGTCTGTTTTGGATTTAGTCCTGTTTTCATAGAATTCGACTATTTTTTTGTAAGTCTGTCTGGGTATCCATAGAAACTTAACCTGCATTTTCTAATGCCACTGTGAATATTCGGATTGTTATTAATAAAGCACTTATCTATTTCAAGCAGCGGGGTCAATCAATCAATCAATCAATCAATCAATCAATCAATCAATCAATCAATCAATCAATCAATCAATCAATCAATCAATCAATCAATCAATCAATCAATCAATCAATCAATCAATCAATCAATCAATCAATCAATTACCTGCATTAATGACTATCGCCCAGGTGACAGACTGCTTATGAATTATTTACCGAGTTATTTTTAAATGATTTGAAAAGACTTGGAAATTTATTGATAAATTGTTCCAATCTCTTGTTCCTCTTCCTATAAATTAATATTTGCCAAGTGAATTCCAACAGTATCGTCATTATTGTGACTTTTCCTACCTCTAAAACTTCACTCAAGCTTATTCGTCTACTAATTTCATTCTACCCTATCACACTACGAACAACTTGGAGCATACCGCTTAGTCGAGCAGCTCGTCGTCTTACTTCCAGTTTTCCCAACCCAAAATTTGCAACATTCTTATGACATTACTGTTTTGTCGGAAATCACCCAGAACAAATGGGTATGTTTTCCTTTTGATCTTTTACAGTTCTAGTATCAAGTAATCTTAGCGCGGGTCTCACACACTGGAAGCATACATTACCCCACCAGCGGAGCTCGCTTGCGTGCACAGTTTCATACATTGAGTTCATTCCCAATTTAGCCCTCATTTCTCCACTGTGAGTACGCTCTCACACTCCCTATCACAAGATTGCGGCTGCTGTCATTTTCACTGTTACTTCATGTACGTGAGTACGAAGTCCACAAAGCCTTCACTTCCGTACAGAAAATTCAGTCTGAAATAACATTGCAGAATAATGTCGACCGCTACAGTGAACTCTACGCATTGGATTTAGCACACCTTGTAAAGAATAAGTTACAAGATTATGAGAAATTGCAAAAGAACTCGATAGTGTTGTGAGATGGACAGCAGACAAGGGTGTGAAGATAAACGGGGTTAAAGTCAGTTTGTGAGTTTTACGAATAGGGAAAGTTCTCTCAGTATTAAATACTGCGTTGATGGGTTGAAAGTTCCTTACGGGGATCACTCAAGTTCCTTGGTGTTATTATAGGGAATGGTCTCAATTGGGGTAATCACATAAACAGGACTGTAAATAAAAGAGGTTGTGGTAAGAATGTAAAGGAGAGGGGATATAAGTTTCAGGTAAGACCGTAACTAGAGTTTGGTTCCAGTATGGGACTCTCACCAGAATTACTTCATTCGAGAACTGAAAAATTCCAAAGGCAAGCAGCTCGATTTGTTCGGGGTGATTTCTGACAAAAGAATAGCGTTACGAAAATGTTGCAACGTTTGAGCTGGGAAGACTTGAGAGAAAGAAGACGAGTTGCTCGGTTAAGTGGTATGTTCCGAGCTGTCAGTGGAGAGTTGACGGGGAATTACATTAGTAGACGAATAAGTGTGAGTGGTGATTTTAAAAGTAGGAAATATCAGAATATGAAGATAACGTTCGAATTCAAGGGGACGAATCGGGGCAAATATTATATTAGAGGAAGGGGAGTTAGGGATTGGAATAACTTACCAAGGGAGATGTTCAGTAAATTTCCAGTTCCTTTGAAATCATTTAATAAAAGGCAAGGAAGATAACAGATAGGGAATCGGCCAGCTGGGCACTGTCATAAATGCAGATCAATGTTGATAGATTGATCGATTGATTGATTGATTGATTGATTGATTGATTGATTGATTGATTGATTGATTGATTGATTGATTGATTGATTGATTGATTGATTGATTGATTGATTGATTGATTGATTGATTGATTGATTGATTGAGAATGATGTCAGGTCAACAATATCTTCTGTATTCATTATCTTCATCCTATTGCACTTTCAGTACTTCTGAATAATGTAACTGTTCCAGTTTTCGTAAATGTAAATAAGTAAACAAACGCAGGTTCGAATTTCGGTGTCCATCTTGTTTAACGTTTACGCTTTCTGTGTGTACAGCAACTACTTTCACGGTAAATTTGTTTTGAGTTATGGTAGTTAGGACATTTTTAAATTTATGTGTACATTTGTTTTGTTTGCGTTTGATTTCGTTCAATCTGTAAATATCTGTAAATATTTGACGTCTCCATCTTTTTCAATATCAAGAAAAAGAGTGAAATGTACAGATTATGCATAGGTTTGTAACGAATGATGCAAAGTGTTAATTAGTATTATTTGCCGGGCTGAGTGGCTCAGACGGTTGAGGCGCTGTGCTTCTGATCCCACCTTGCCGGGTTCGATCCTGGATAATTCCGGTGGTATTTGAAGGTGCTCAAAACGTCAGCCTCGTGACGGTAGATTTACTGGCACGTAAGAGAACTCCTGCAGGACTAAATACCTTCACCTCTGCGTCTCCAGAAACCGTAGAAGTAGTTAGTGGTACGTAAAGCCAATAACATTATTATTATTATTATTATTATTATTATTATTATTATTATTATTATTATTATTATTATTATTTCACCACGTCTTCCATTGATTCTTAAAAAATTATACAAAATTCACGAGACTACCAGTACGATATAATTTCAACATTTGCTTAGAGTGAGTGCAAAAATAGTAATATAGGTGGATGAAACTGTACCTGTCTGTGAATAATACAGGAATATCATTAATTTCAAGAAAAGTATCATCTTTCCACAAATGTTCAGGAGAAAGGAGCTGCCGGAGCAGTTTGCTTCATAAAGGCAGTACCCAACACTAATCCTATTCTTCCAAAGATCACATCTCTGCAAGTTCCACGACAGAGCTGAGTTAATAAACTCTTGGAGAGATAATGGTTGAGTATAGGGAGTTTAAAGCTTATAAAGCCATGCTCCTTATGAAGTTAACATGCCACTTTCATTGCTTTAATTAAGCCACTTTAAGCTCATTGCCCACGAGTATATTAACACGAGAGGGATAAAATACAATAAACACATCTCAACATGACACCTCACGACCGATGTCGCCAAGTGAATTTGAAAGAGCAGATAAAACCAAACGAATCTTCATTTCCTTGTCCTTCAACGAAAATAAAGCCTAGTTCACCGTACTTGGTGTTTTTGTCGATGTACTTCATAGGATAGGGGCTGCCTGGCCGAGGCGGTAAAGGCGTGCTCGGTTCGCCCGGAAGGATGTGGGTTCGAATCCCCGTCAGGGAGTCGTAACATTTAAGAAACGATATTTCCACTCCCGGAGGTGCATATGGCCCTGAGGTTCACTCAGCCTACACCAAAAATGAGTACCAGGTTAATTCCTGGGGGCAAAGGTGGCCGGGCGTAGAGCTAACCACTCTACCCCACCACTTGCCGAGGTTAACAATGGTGAAAGCCTTTTCATTCCACTCCTCCAAGGGCCTTCATGCCCTGTACGGAGGTAACTTCGCTTTGCTTTTACTTCACAGGTTATGAAGGAAATGATACGAATGATAATAATTATGCAAGAAATTACATTATTTTCCTGACATACAATTTGTAGCGACCGAATGATTTCACTATGCGATACGGTCTGTGAATCTGTAAACTTGTATTTGCTAAATGATGACTTCACACCCGACTGCCACGAAGATTATTTTACGTTGTTTCTCCTACTTTCACCTCCCTTTGGTGGGGGTGATTAAATCATCCACGATATCGCTTGCATATCTTAAGAGGCGACTACAGAATGTACATCTGGGGAGAGTCGGTTGGGTACCGTGAGAATCCTGTAAGAAACATAATTTATTTCCACCGAGTAATATCAGGATCCTGAAATTCATTTTTTCTAATGTGCTTCCGTGTTTTCCAAATTCGTATCTTCGTTATCACCAGATGGTTCATTCCAAGCTGTCGTACTTTCATAAGTGTGTACAGCGGTTATGTTCCTGGTTTTCTCCGCATACTTTCTCTCCGTTCCTCAGCTCTTATCTATTATATCCCGGTGTATTTCGTTGCATTTTGTTTTATTAGTTTCTATTTATTTCTTCTACCGAATTCGTCCCTGATTTGCCTGGTGTCCTCTGATACTTCTCACGCACACATGTTGTGATAGATCTGCTTAATGGGAGCTTAATAATGGCGTCAGCTACCACTTGGAGCACTGTGCCGGCATACATCGAGCCACCTGGAGACGAATGGCCGTACAACTACAGCTCGAATGGTAAAGCATTCTTAAATTCAAACTCCCATTATTTTAGAAGTCTTCCCCGTGGACAGTCGATATTTTCTTCTGAACCCTCAAACAGGCGCGCCTAAAAATGATACATAACCAGGCGCGTGGTGTACTTTATACCCCACACTTCAACAACACATAATAATAGTAAATATCTCATTTTCATAAAACTTTATTTACCCATATCACTAATAATTAAAAATATTAGCATATTATACACTGTAGCAAGTTAAAATGCAACAATAAATGTTACTTGCATGGGTGAAAAATTTTCAGAAATTTGATCCCATTTCAAAAAGCATCTTCTAATACACAGGCACTGCGCAAGTTCTAATGTTCATATTTTCATCAACTATTTTATGGAAGGAAGATATTTCATATTTGATTCTTCTTGCATTACATTTAGGACCAGAAAATACTTTGAGATAATTTTTTGTTTTAGTGTTGCATGCCTTTGAAAAATCAGTTTTCCTCCATCTGGTGATTTTGTCTTTTCCAGTAAATCATTCCTAACGTTCATTTTAACTTCCTTCTGAGTCAGATACGTCCTCTGATGTGAGACCTTCCTCAGATTCAGTGTCGTGATCACTTCATATTCCTTACCTGAATTTGCGCTGTCCACGTTGTCTTCCTCCGGCTGTTCGTGAAGTAATTTGGCTATTTCCTCAGGCGCCAACATCGTAAATAAACGGAAAATATACCGCAATTAGAGAAATAAAAATAAGTTGAGTGTTTAAACGGTGTCGTGCTTGAAAATATTCGTAAATAATGTAGTCGGAATACTTACTCCATCGGGCGCGCGGGGTATTTTGTAGCTCGCCTGTGACACGTTCCGAATTGAAGGTACAATATAGCCTCTCTTGTGCACTCACAGACACTCCAAACTATCACATTCTACAACTAAGGTCAAACTGCAGGAACAGAAGACGACCAACCAATCTTAGAAAAGCAACTGTGTGCAAGTTGAAATAAAACAGCACTGGTGTACTTTATACCTGCTGGAGGGTTAAGACGCAGAGCACGTTTCTCTTCGAAACCCTAGTATCGGCGACCTTAAAGATGATTTCCCATGGTTTACCGTTTTCACACCAGACAAAGACTGCGGCTGTACATAATTAAGTCCATAGTCACTTCCTACGAAGTCCTAATATTTTCGTGTCCCATCGTCGCCATAATGTCAGTCCCTGTCACTGTGATGTAGAGCAAATAACAACAAATATATTTACACTAGTACGTCAGCCTGTTTTCAACAGTCGAAACTACTATCTATAAAGTAATTGGAAATTCTAAAAGGATTATTAATATATCTTATGGATAAAAGTAACAATTTCCAGGTTTTAAGCCGTATACGAATGGATCAAACCAGGTATTATAGTATTTCTTTACGAACCATATTGAGTGCAATTGTAATTCGGAGTTGTACTTTGTCATCTATGGATCGGACTACTCTTGAGAAAGATACATACAACTGTCCAAAAATCTGGAATGGGGAGATTTATTCCAACATTAATGTTTATGCTGGTGACTTATTGATTGTGAAATAGAAGGCTAATTTTAGAAGAAATTGCTGCATTTAAGAACGAATGGTATACACAGATGCTAAATACATTCTTGGATTAAAACACTTCTTCCTGAAGCTGAGTCCGTCTGAATGTCTGTATGAACTATATTCTTGTGTAGCTTCCGTAAATTCAATCTAGTTTCATTGCAAGAAAGCTTTATTAACTTAATTAATATTATGGAGTAAATGAAAATGTCGGTAATTTATTTTACTGAATGATAGCATTTTTGACCAAACAATATGTGGGTCAACATATCATCGTTATTATAACCCATATCTGGCACCAGTTGGAAGGGAACAGAAGTCAGTATGTACGTAGTTCCAACACATGCCCAAACCAAGATCTGTGTACTTACTTCATCATGGTGATGAGACAACAACCTCACTGACAGAAACCAATTTTAAAAGGTACTAAAGTTGTGATACTGAGGGGTTCATTGTATTTTTCACCTACAGAAGACGTAGAAATCTATAACTGGTACCACTTATAGCTGTTGGAACCTTGTCGTTTTCTCAATATCCCTGTGGATTACAGACGCAATAAGGATTTTATATATCCTTTCGAGTGATGAAGTTTATTTCCATGTGTGAAGGTTCGTCATGCGGCGTTATTGGCAATGCTTGTAGTTGATTAATCTTTAAAAGCATCCTTAAGTCTTTTGGATCTGCAAAAGTGACAGTGCCGTATGGTATGGCAGCCTCAAGAATCACTGCTACATTTTTCGTATAGGACACAATGAACGTAAAGCAATACTTGGTAATCTGACTATTCAGATATCAGAGTGGAATATGAACCGCTTTTATTTTATGCGAAATGCAGCTCCTCTACATTAAGCTATAAATATAAAAGAATAGTTTCACCAATGTTTGCATGGATTGGCCTGCCAGTAACACAGATCGCACGCATTGTGATTTCTTCCGACAAGTGTGAAGAACGAAGGGAGATTTCTGAAACAAATAATATAACACCTGATTCGTTTGGATGAATAATTAAAATAAAACGAGGCGTGCTTTTTAGGCAAGGGTCGTTTAAAAATACCTACACAACGAAAGATGTTTTTCAAACACCTCATTTATTTTAAGATTCTACATACTTTATATTTCAACGTACCCGCCAAGTGTGTTAAAACACTTATCATACCTTACAGCTACGTTTTGAATACCCTATTCATAGACACTTTCCGCCTGCTCCGATAACCAAGAGATCTTGATCTTGTGCTGCTACAGAGTCTGTTTGGCCTTCATCTTTACAGGCGAATATTTTGTTTTTGTACAGATTTGAGCGTTAAATGGCGTTTTGGACGCGTCATGCTGAAGAAGGTGATGACATGTTGAGTCAGATCGTAGAATAATAGGAAACGAAACATGGGTTTCGCATATCACGCCAGAATCGAAGCAACAGAGCATGGAATGGAGACACATTCTCCTGTAAAGGTGAAGGCCAAACAGACCCGTCCCAGAGAAAGATCAAGAAATCTTGGTTATAGGAGCAGGCGGCGAGTTTCTATGAAGCGGGTAATTAAAACTTAGTTGTAAGGTATGATAAGTGTTTAAACAAACTTGGCGGCTATGTTGAAAAATAGAGAGAAAGCATGTATAATCTGAAAATAAATGAGGTGTTTAAAACACGTCTTTCGTTGTGTAGTTATTTTCAAACGGCCCTTACTTAAAGAAAACACGCCTCGTAGCGAGTAACATTCCCCTTCGAAAAATTGCATGCAGTGGCGGGAGACACGCCGAGGAATTAGGACAATGCTGCAGCTTAAGTTGAATTTCGAATGTGAACGTCCAAACTTGAAATGATGAAACCTCAAGGAATTCAGATTCCTCATGTTTGAAACACTGATTCGTGACAGTAAATGACGAAGGTTTAAGAAGTGGAATTGCTAGCACCGTTCATACCTCATTTCCATATCGATAAAGCCAATGCTGAGACGTAGACTGGTCATGGAAGTAATGAATTTCCTCTAGCTCAATTCACTGTAAACATTAGGTGTCACCAGAAGTGAATCTGGGTTATTGAAAACAACTCTTGCCTGTATCAACATATGTTAGCGAAGGACAGCATGTATAATGGGTAATGACTTACCTGCACCTGTATTTTACTGAATTAAATAAGGGTTCTACGAGAAAGCATGCATTTGAATTTTAGGATAGTAATGAGTTCCTATAGAATGAGCGTCGATGGTTCACAGAACTGAACTACTCAATTAAAGTTCGTGGCAGTCATCCAACAGTTAGTAATAAAAGGAACGAGCTAGTAGATCACAGAGGGACTGGATGTCTGACATCAGCGATCCTTGCGGAGGCACGTTCGTAAAGGTCAGCCATATTTTGAGTTGTCAAAACAAACCGAATTGGTGCGAGAACCATATGATTAGGCGACAAGAAGATTCAGCATGGTGACTGAAAATCACAATTTTTAAAAAGTGAAAATTTGGATGCCATCCTTATGCTCAGCGTAAGGCTGCACTAATCGGAGTACGGTTTTGTTTGTGTGTAGTGACTGATAATATTTTCTTTGCCAATTTATGATACGTGATGATTTCTCGGCACCTGTTTTTCTTTTGTCCTTGTGAGTTAATTTTTGTTGGTGCTGTATGATTCATTGTAGTTTGATATTCAGGTCTTTTTTTTTCTCCACAATGATCCTGAAGACTATGTCTGACTCCCTGTGCCTTGTAGTTTGGCAGTGGTTAGACGTAGGCATATTTCAGTCAAACGTACACGTAACACAGTAAATGGAGTATTTTACTGCTGTTTTTGAAATTTATGAAGTGTTTATTGTAGACATCAGCCGCATTAATATTTAAAATTAGGCTACACTTCATAATGGACAACTTTCAAGGTTAACTTTCAGCTAGTAATCTCGGTGCGATACGGTAATGGGAAAAAATGAGAAGTTATGTCCCCCACATTGTAATAAATAATTACAATAAAGAGGTATAGCGGTACTCAAGGGGATGCATTAGTTTAAAAGTATGATCAGAATGAGGCTGTAATCTATCGTATGTTCCTTTGATTTTAAGAGTTTTCGTTGTATTTATGTCCGCTGTTCTTATTGTAATTTACGCTTAATCTGAACAGCCAAGCAGGTAACGATGCTGTTCCAATTTTGTGGCCTGTTCGCATGTCACTGTCTGACGAATCTTCTTAAGTCCTTTTTGAACTACCCTACAGTGAGCTGATCGTGATGTTGGCCTCGTTCCGCAACATGGATGAAGGGGTTCTATTCGTACTTGTAAATGTATAAGCTTTCTGCTAATGGACTTTATTTTTTTACGAGTGACCCTATAATCCGTATTTTCAACATTTTTGTCATTTGACAGCCACGCTCACTTGCTTATGTGACCATTGAAAACATAAAAAGAATTCCAATCCAACCAATGATGAGGAGGGGACCAGTAATGATGTTATAGAAGAGCCCGCATCGAGCAAGTCTGAAACTTTCAAAGAGGTAGAAAATTTAAGAGGATTTGTTGAAGCTCTGTCAAATGTTTTTGGTGACGCGTTTCAAATTTTAAATGAAACTGAATATTGTTCTATCATGTAAAACTAAACAAATCCAAACAAACAAAAATCACTAACATATTAAAATGAGCATGTCACATGTGCTAAATTGTATGTTAATGCTGCAGTTTTACTTGTGTTCATACAGTATATTTTCACGTGAAAACTTTCATCTACAGTACAGGACAACATGGCAGCTCTTATGGTACAGTAGAATCGATAATTCTATAATAATTATTCATTACAAAATGTACCCATACTGACTTATGCAGCTGAGACTAGGACTTTGACGTGCAGGCAAGACAGTAGAATTATATCCAGTGAGATTAAATTCCTAAGAAGTATGATAGGAAAGACAATGAAAAACAGAGGGAGAAATGAAGATGTTAGGAAGGAAGTTGGGATAGGAAAGCTGCGTGAGAGGGTCGAAAAGAATAAAGTAAAGTGGTTTTGACATGTAAAGAGGATGGAGGAGAATAGAATTCCAAGACAGGTGCTGGAGGCAAAGTGCAAGGGAAAGAGAGTAAGGGGAAGACCTCGAACAAGGTGGGTTAAGTCAGTGAAGAGCGGCATAAGAATATGAAATTTAGACTGGGACGAGATCGTGGAAGAGGAATGGTGGAAGGAAAGAGGAAAATGGAGAAGTCCATGAATACCCCGAACTGGCATGAGCTGGAAAATGGTGATGATGAGATGAATTATTCATTAGAGTGAATTTGTTAAATTTTATGCACTACTGTTCTATATTTCCCTTGAAATAGCCGTCTTTAGTTTATTCGAAGTTTGGATAATTGAAACCTTTTTGTGGTTCACCTTGGAGATCGAATTAAGAATCGTCCAGAGTATAAGACTGTTACCAATGTTTTCCCTTTCTCAGGTAGTTCATAAATTTATTTTTTCAGAATTAATTTCGGCAGACGGAATACCCTAACAGTTATAAATTAGCTGAGTTGAAAATGAAAAGGGATGGCTTCTGGTATTACGAATCATTGTAGTCGCTCATTTTAATTAAATTTCTTATTGGATCATTAAAGGTGTCGATTGGCTAAAAGTAAGATAACATACAACATTTCCCTTAAATGTGTAAGAGCCACACTTATTACTCCAGCCTCTGGAATCGTAAATAATCAACCTCTAGCCCACCGTTCTATCTGTTTGAGTTTCATCAGGAGATTAATGGATGAGGATTACCGTTCTATTATTTGTCTGAATGGTTCAGCTTCGGTCAAAATGAAGAGAAATATCAGAAATAATGGACGTAGAATGGAAGGTAGGGGCTCAACCGTGTGGCAATGGGATGGGCGTTAGAAATGAATGATTACTAGACTCATTTGTAACAAACTGCTACCTCATAAGATTAATGTGCGGTATAAAACAGAAATGCATTCACATTCCAATGACATTCGATGATGGAAGAGCTTATATGGTTTTCATTCAAGAAATAAACTCTCCAATAAAACAACCATTTCCCCTTTGCGTATTTCATCACCTGATTTACAATGCACGTGAAAAGTTGCCCCGTGAATTTAATTTACAGTAAGTAGTCAATAACTCAATACGTGAGGGTTTTGTAGAATTAACTGAGGACACAGGGACCAATAGACCTAATAAATACCTTCTGTCAATGACCAACTTACGGAAGTAAATGGAGGGAACATTTTTTAATGTATATTTCTTCATATAATCAGTCAGTAAGGGTCAGTGCAAGCTGAAATTGATCAAATGTGCATATAATGCTCTGAAATTCCGGTGGAAATGTAGGGACCGCACCGCAATGATTATACCATAATATGTTAGTTTGAATGCTGCTATTCGTACCTAGAAATGATTCTGGAGGATAGATGAGTTCATTACGCCTGCCAGGGTCCAACCAACCCACCCCTAGAAGTATATTTACTTTTATAAGCCACAGTAATCGTTCGGGCGTCATTATCCATTCCTTCTGCCAAGGATCACGAGTATCGGCCGACATTAAGACGTCGATCCCACCAATGAAGAAACAGAGATTTCGTTAACAACCACTGAAGAAGAAAAAATACTAAAATTTGAGTGTCATGGCTCAACTCATATAATCTCGGGGCTTTCGGCTATAAAGAGAGTTCATTGAGTAAGCTATAACATATTTTTGCACATCCATGCCAATCTCTGTCATGAGAACAGTGGCCGCACTCGGTTCGAGAGGCTTTTCTATCGGCGCAAGGCATACTGTCCCCATGGCAAGGAAAAAATTCCAGGCATGTCAAACCAACAGCCAACAGTTGGCAACAATGCTATTCTACATACCTCAGCACTCCAAGCGGAAACCAAAGTATTAAATAAAGGGCAGTCACTTTGCGTGCGGCACATAGTGGTGCCTCGTGTTAGTAACACTGAAGGGCGGACTCTATAGTTGTGCCGAAATTTCAAGAGAAGCAATACATTGACTCACGATATTGTAAGTAGTTAATAAATTACAGTTCACTCTGAATAAACTTGAGATTTAGCACAGAAGAATCATCCATTGGAGTAGCCATACACAGGAAAGGGCCAAGTTAACCCTGCAGCCCAAACCTTCTTCAGTTATCTTATTACAAAAACGTTGGCAATTTCAACGACATGACAAAAATAAGGAACATTTGGCAACGAATTATTTATATATCGCTAAGAAACAATGCACGTCACAGTCTGTAAGTACAGAAAGAAAATAGTTTCGACAACAATCAGAATATTTTTATTTCGAACACGTACCGGGCGAGTTGGCCATGCGGTTTGGGCCACGCACCTGTGAGCTTGCATCCGGGAGATAGTGGGTTCGAACCCCACTATCGGCAGCACTGAAGATGGTTTTCCGTGTTTTCCCATGTTCATACCAGGAAAATGGTGGGGCTCTTCCATAATTAAGGTCACGGACGTTTCCTTCGCACTCCTGGGCATTTACTATCCCATTATCGCCGTAAGTCCGATCTGTGTTGGTACGATGTAAAGATACTTGTTAAGAAAAACTCGAACACGTAGTTCATAGGCACTCCTTGAAAAATGCCCTAAAACTAACAGCGTTAAAGGTTGTTCTCATTCTTCTCTTTCTTGGTGGTTGAAGCAGATAGTTCACCTCGGTCAGGTGGGGTTCCACAATTTTCCTCGTGATTGAGTTCGATTCCAAGCACAGACTGTATTAATATGTGGGTTTCATAGCACCAGTCCCGAATGTCCTCCAGAGGAAGCACTTCCTAGTTTGACCTAGTCACGAGCTACTCTCGACGTGGAATCAAAGGAGGTTACACATTCCAACATTATACCTGACACCTTTTGATTTGATGCCAGTAGGTGACCTGCGCGTCGTGATGAGATTGAAATGATGATGAAGACGACACATAACCCAGACCCTTTGCCTGCGAAATTAACTAATTATGGTTAAAATTCCCGACCCTGCCGGGAATCGAACCCAGGGGCCCTGGGAGCAAAGGCCAGCACGCTTGCTGGTATTATGATTTCAGTCAACAAAACTTGGAGCATGTATAAAAATATAGAACTTGTCACGTAAAGCTGTACACTAAATGGCAAACATCGCCAAAAGTTAGATATTGAAATCACGAGTCATATCCATCAAGAAACTAACCTCAATAATGGAGGTTCCCTTATCCAAGTAAATAATAATAAATGATCAATTAAGATATTCATAATTAAATTGGTTTGCAAGCTTCGTGCATCCTAGGTTAATCCAAAACTTATAGGGTTTTACAATCTTACACCTCGTTACCCTACGTACATATTGACATTTTAAAAAATCTTACGTGTTTTTACATATCTGGTTCTGCCTTAGTACCACAGAGGCGTCCCTATACTACGAAAAAAAAAAAAGGAAAATTAAGCAATTTACTCAATTGTGCAGAAAGTTTAAAGGCTGAAGGACCCAGATAGGTTTCAAATTGTGAGTCGTAGATAGCTCTATCAGACTAAACAAAAAAATTCCGAAAATCACTTCCGGCCTAAAAGCAGTTCCGGAGAAAACAGCCTCAAATCGCCTGTTTATTTACTCGTTCTATTTCTTAATCAAATCCTAGCCAAATTAACACACATACATACATTATCATTATAGACTCTTATGCCTTTCAGCGTTCAGTCTGCAAGCCTCTGTGAATTTACAAAACGTCGCCACAATCATCTATTTACAACTAGTGTTGTGGCCTCATTTAGTTCTAAACCTCTTATCTTTGAATCGTTAAAAGCTGAGTCTAACCATCGTCGTCTTTGTCTCCCTCTACTCCTCTTAGCCTCCATAACAGAGTCCATTATTCTCCCAGGTAACCTATCCTCCTCCATTCGCCTCACATGTCCCCAGCACCGAAGCCGGTTTATGCGTACAGCTTCATCTATCGAGTTAATTCCTAAATTAGCCTTTATCTCCACATTCCGAGTAGCCTCCTGCCATTGTTCCCACCTGTTTGTACCAGCAATCATTCTCGCTACTTTCATGTCTGTTACTTCTAACTTATGAATAAGATATCCTGAGTCCACCCAGCTTTCGCTCCCGTAAAGCAAAGTTGGTCTGAAAACAGACCGATGTAAAGATAGTTTCGTCTCGGAGCTGACTACCTTCTTACAGAATATTGTTGATCGCAACTGCGAGCTCAATTAATTAGCTTTACTACACCTTGATTCAATCTCACTTACTAAATTACCACCCTGGGAGAACACACAACCTAAATACTTGAAATTATCGACCTGTTCTAGCTTTTTATCACCAATCTGACATCCAATTCTGTTGAATTTCTTACCTATTAACATCAATTTAGTCTTCGAAAGGCTAATTTTCATACCATACTCATTGCACCTATTTTCAAGTTCCAAGATATTAGACTGCAGGCTTTCTGCACAATCTGCCATTAAGACAAAGTCGTCAGCATAGGCCAGACTGCTTACTACATTTCCACATAACTGGATCGCTCTCTGCCATTTTATACCTCTCTACAGATGATACATGTAAACTACGAACAGAAATGGTGAAAGATTACAGGCTTGTCTAACCCCTGTAAGTACCCTGAACCAAGAACTCATTCTACCATCAATTCTCACTGAAGCCCAATTTTCAACATAAATGCCTTTGATTGATTTTAATAATCTACTTTTAATTCCATAGTCCCCCAATATGGCGAACATCTTTTCCCTCGGTACCCTGTCATATGCTTTCTCTAGATCTACGAAACATAAACACAACTGCCTATTCCTCTTGTAGCACTTCTCAGTTACTTGGCGCATACTGAAGATCTGATCCTTACAGCCCCTCTGTGGTCTAAAACCACACTGGTGTTCGTACAACTTCCTCTCAACTACTGATCGCACCCTCCCTTCCAGGATGCTAGTGAATACTTTTCCTGGTATACTAATCAACGAGATACCTCGATAGTTGTTGCAATCCTTCCTGATCCCTTGCTTATAGATGGTGCAATTACTGCTTTTGTCCAATCTGAAGGTACCTTAACAACACTCCATGCTAATCTTACTACTCTATGAAGCAATTTCATCCCTCCCTTCCCACTATACTTCACCATTTCAGGTCTAATTTCATCTATTCCTGCTGCTTTATGATAATGGAGTTTATTTACAATCCTTTCCACTTCATCAAGCGTAATTTCACCAACATAATTTTCCTCCTCCCCATGAGCTTGGCTGTTCGCAACACCACCAGGATGATTTCCTTTTTCATCGAGAAGATGTTCAAAATATTCCACCCACCTCTCCAGTGATTCCCTGGGATCTATTATGAGATTACCTGAATTACTGAACACACTGTTCATTTCCTTTTACCCTCCCTTCCTAAAATTCTTTATTACTGTCCAGAAAGGTTTCCCCGCTGCTTGACCTAGCCTTTCCAGGTTATTACCAAAATCTTCCCACTACTTCTTTTTTGATTCAACAACTATTTGTTTTGCTCTGTTTCTTTCATCTACGTACAAATCCCTGTCTGACTCGGCCCTTGTTTGGAGCCATTTCTGATAAGCCTTCTTTTTACGTTTACAGGCTGCTCTCACTTCATCGTTCCACCAAGATGTTCGCCTTTTCCCATCCTTACACACAGTTGTTCCTTGACATTCCCTTGCTCTTTCTGCTACAGCAACCCATTCTCTTTCTATATCCTGAACCTGCTTACTATCTACTTTTCGAAACTTCTCATTAATCATATCCATGTACATTTGTCTAATTTCCTCGTCCTGGAGATTTTCTGCCCTTATTCGTTTGCAGACAAGTTTCACTTTCTCTACCGTAGGCCTAGAGATACTTAGTTCACTACATATCTGATAGTGATCTGTATCATCGAAAAATCCCCGGACTGCTCGTACATTCCTAACAGATTCCCTGAATTCGAAGTCGGTTAATATATATTCTATTATGGATCTGGTACCACTAGCCTCCCACGTGTAGAGGTGAATAGCCTTATGCTTGGAGAATGTATTCGTAACTGCTAAACGCATACTAGCACGGAAGTCCAGCAAATGCTTCCCATTCCTGTTAGCTTCCACATCTTTCCCACATTTACCAATCACCCTTTGGTATCCTGCAGTTCTATTCCAAACTCTAGCATTGGAATCGCGCATTAGTACTATTGTATCCTTGCTGTTGACCCTGACTACGATGTCACTCAATGCTTCATAAAACTTGTCAACTGCATCCTCATCTGCACCCTCACATGATGAATACACTGAGACAATACTCGTCCTGATTCCTCCAACTACCAAATCTACCCACATAATTCGCTCATTTACCTGCCTAACAGAAACTATGTTGCGTGCAAAGGTATTCCAGATAAACAGCCCTAACCCATACTCTGCCCCCCCCCCCCTTTTCTAACACCCGTCAAGTACACTTTATAATTCCCCTATCTCTTCCCCGTTTTCTCACCTTACCCGAATATCACTTACTCCTAGCACATCCAGATACATCCTCTTTGCTGACTCAGCCAGTTCTACTTTCTTTCTTCCATAAGCTCCGTTAATATTGATAGCTTCCAATCGAATTCCATTTCGTTCGCCAAGTTGTTTCCAAGTAGACCCTCGCCTGTCAAATGTGAGTAGGGCTCCGTTACTCCCATAGGTCCGAGGCTTGCTTAAAGTGTTCTGAGCTCAGTAAATTCATGAAGCAGGATGCTACCCTACTTGCATATAGTCCAAGTGAGGACCTCTCCTTTAACGGGTTATGGACCACCGGTGGATTGTATAGCCCTAGCCGACTGAGCACACGGAGGGCCACGACTCAGAATATGTCCCAGATGCCCACTCCCATTCCATAGCAACTGGTATCCCGACTCTCAGGACCACTTACTAGGCCACTCAGCTGTTGCCCTTGGTTCACGAACTAGGACGTGACTTCAGTAACCCACACCATGAACCAATATTTGCATATTCCTTTCTGTAATATGTTCCTTGGTTCAATACCCTCAGGCGTGTTTTCATTCTTTTAAAAATGTCCATATCGAATGCAGTTATAAGGACTTAAGTCAAACTCTGCATTGAATCACATTAGCGCTCGTAGTGGTAGAAAAAGGCAAACTGCTAATCTAATCGACCGGATAACAATAATTTAAAAAAGGATTGTAACTTTTTAGGAATAAATGAAGAATATACTCTCATATTTCATTATATTTTATTTACGTAAAATTCGTAGCTCATATCCCTAGGATGTTCTCAACACTGTGTTGCTTGTCTGAATGACTAGAACTGTGAATTTTTTCGTGGTTCATCGAGTTGGAAGGACTAACGAATTCATTTCACTTCCATAGTAAAACTTCCACCTTATAAGGTAATCGGGGTTTTCTGCTCACCATGTCTTTCTTTAAAAGAAGATATGAAGGAATAACTTGCAAACAGTTCTGAACATATAACACAGCTCACATCAGAATTTAAGAAAATCAAGCTGGCCTCAATGTTGTATTGAAGATCGTAAAAGATAATATGCCGCGGCATAATAAATTCAAGTGCTTTTCAGTTAAGAAAATCAATGAACATTTCATTATTTGTCCTGGGCCGGTAGCGAAGCACAGCGGTTATTGCTAAATCCATACACAATATTAATGATGGATATTTTAAGAAAACGTCGAAGCCTCCAGTAACTAGTGGATTGCCTCATTTTGCATCTGCCGACAGCTGCCAATCAACTGCACGAGGATATATCTAGGCCAAATGAGCGGTTCTTCCAGGTTAACAACACTGGAATTTCGATAATTTCTAACGAAATATTAAAATTTACCTACGATAAAAAGTACATTCGCTATATATATATGCGTCATTGTATGTATGTATTACATCTCCTCCTAAACCACTGTAGCGATTTCAACCAAACTTGGTACACTTATGACTTAGAATAAGAAGACACATCGCGTGGTGGTAAGGCACCCCAAGCACCCTTAGAGGGGAGAGAGGTGGAAGACACATAAAAATAATCTAAAAGAGAGTGGATTACCTACTTTTCGGAGTCACTCTGAAGAATAATGGCACTCCGGACTTTTTAAGTCAAAGTTCAGCCCCTTTTATGGTGAGGGCGCGGGGGGAGTGATCTATATGAAAGTAATCGAAAACAGTTTCGAATCCACACTTTTCTGGATCGCTGAACTGAATAGCGACACTTCGGATGTTTTATAGAACAAGTTCAGCCCACTTTCGGGTGGTGGCGAGGGGGGAGTGATATATAAAAATATTGGAATATATTGTCGAATCTATACTTTTTCGAGTGTCGAATCCATACTTTTCGGGGTCGCTTAGATGTATAGTGACACTCCGGAATTTTTAAGTCCAATTCAGTCCCCGTTTTGGGTGGGGGTAATACATCCCAAGCACACTTAGAGGCGGGTGCGAGGGGGGTGACATATAAAATAATCGAAAATAATGTCGAATCCATATTTTTAAGGGTCACTGAGATGAGTAGTGACGCTCCGAAATGTTTTAAAGTCCATGTTCAGCTCCCTTTGAGCTGTGGGGTGAGAGGGATGTGATATATAATATAATCGAAAATAGTACCGAATCTCTCTTTTCGGGGTCGTTGAGATGAATAGTGACACTCCCGATTTTTATAAGTCAATATCTGCCGCTTTGGGGTGAGGTGACAAGGGGGATGTGAGATATAAAAATCGAAAATAGTGTCGAATACATATTTTTCGATGTCGCTGAGTTGAATAGTGACACTTCCGATTTTTTAAAGTACAAATTTAGCCCTCTTTCTTATAGGTGTGATAAAGTTTGAAAAATATGAAATGACCAAAATTACCGAGATTATGGGTGTACATGTGTATTTTCGAATATAGCTGACAAGTAAATTTTGTGCAGACTAACTGTGGAAAGTGGTGTGGGTGCAAGACAGCCCCAGAAACCCTATGAGAAGTTGTGAAATAAAAATAAATAATTATATAGTCGAATCCATAGTTGTTAGGACTACAGGAGCGATTTGAAATGAACTTCGTACACTTATGACTCACTATCAGGAAACTAACTTCGTGGTAGCAATACACACCTAGCATCTTTAGGGCTAGGGGTGTGGCTGAGGGGTTGGAATATACAAATAATTGAAAATAGTGGCGAATCCATAGTTTTCGGGGTCGCTGAAATTAATAGTAACACTCCATATGTCGTTTAAGTCCATGTTGAGCCCCACGTTGGCGGGCGGGTCAGAAGGAGTGAAGAAATTATCCAAAAGACCGAGATTATGGGTGTTTATGTGTAGGTTCCAGTATAGTTGTCAACTGAACTTGGTACAAATATTACCTGCTATCTTAAAAATGCTGTGGGGAAAGGACACTCCTAGAAGCCCTAGGAAAGGGGGCGAAATTTAATTATAGCTCACAACAACGATATTAGTGATGTATCCATATTTTCGGGACTACGGGAGTGATTTCATCCAAACTTGGTATACTTATGACTTACTATCAAGAGACAAAGTGCGTGGAGATACAACAACCCTAGCACTCCTACGGGAGAAGGGGGATTTAGAAATAATCGAAAATAGTGTCCAATCCATTCTTTTAGGGATCACTGACGGTCCGCATTATTCAGAAATCCAAGTTCGTCCTCCTTTAGGATAGGAGTGAGAAAGGGTGAAAAGCAAAATTTAATAATGACCGATATAATGGACGTATGGGTGTATGTTCCAGGATACCTCTCAACCAAATTTGGACTTACTAGCTGGAAAAAATATCTTAGGTGTAAGAGGGTCCTGTCTCTTGCAGTAGGGATGAAATGTAAAAATATACGGAAACGATCGATATTTGTGTCTAATCCATAGTTTTTGGAGTCGGCGAGGGGAATTATGACACTCCGAAAGTCGTTGTTCAGCCTATATCGTCATGGTGATGAGAAAGGTTTGGACAGCGAAATTACGGATATATGTGTGTTTCTTCCAGTATAGCTCTCAAACAAAATTGGTACACATATGGCATACCATCTTAAAAAATACTGTCGGAGTAAAACACCCCTAGAACTTCTAGCAGAGGTGGTGAAATATAAAATAAACGAAAATGACTGTTACTGATGTCGAATGCATTGTTTACGAAGTCAGTGATATTCTACATGGCTAAATCATACTGCAGCCACAATCAGTACGGAGGTTGAGAAGGGGTGGAAATTAATGTTTAAAATAACCAGGATTATAGATGTATGTGGGTATGTTCCAGAATAGCTCTCAACGAAACTTGGTACACATATGACTTACCCCCGCTGGGGGCTGGGAATGGGAGGGGAAGACGTGTAAAAATAATGGAAAATGACCGATATTCATGTCGAATCCATTGTTTATGTGTCGCTGATACGAATTTTGACGCTCTGGATACCGTTTCAGTCGACATTCAGCCTCCATTGAGACGGCGTGCTTACAGGGGTTTAAACGTAAATAGTCTAAAATTACGGAGATTAGTGTTGAATCCTCTGCCTCAAGGTTCACAAGGCTGATCGGTGACAGTCTTAGTAACAGTTGAAATCGTGTTCATTATATCTACAGCGCGATGGGTAAATACATATAGTTATCAGTTTTTATTTTTTGAAAGAATCAAAATACTTCCCGGGCAATTCGAGCTTCCACAAGGACGATGCTTTACTAAAAAGTTTAATAATGTAAAACATGAAATCAAACGCATCTAAATAACTCTAAAATTACATAATTGATCACAAAATATCAATCAACATCTCAAAAAGGAATGCGATAAAAATTCACTTCACACATAACTAACTGGTAATACAAATATTAAAGGTAAATATTATAATACTAGACTAGTTACACCATTACTTCATACTCCAAAATGCATATCACGTACATATAAAACAGTTCACTGACATAGTTTTTAGAATTCTATCCACACTCGACAAGTGCACCTACGCTTATGAGCCTAACAGGTGTACCAATAATTAAGCCCCACGTTGGGCACCACGTATAATATTATATAAATAACAGTGATAATAATAATTCATAACCATTGCAATATGATTGAATATATCAAATATGAATAAAATAAAATACTTAATCACCTCACGCATGGGCGTAAATTGTAATCTAATTGAGGATATATAAATAACGGAATAAATTACTTAGATAAATTAATAAAATAAATTAATGAAAATAATTAATCGAAATTTCTGTAGTAGGGGTGCCAGAGTTCGAGGGATGGATAGATCCCTCGAATTTAGATAGAGCATGATAAATCTATCTCTCCCAGAGCATGCTGCGTACTGGTATATCTGCCTCAGACCTTACCTAACCTTCTAAAAACGACTAAATAGGTAGGAATGCACCTAGGTTCATCAATAACTCCACTGATTCTAAAATAACGAACTATATTCTCAATCAAATCCGTGAATGAGCATCTCATCATCACCCTAAAATATACATAAAATACACTCGCAAATATTGCTGGATATTTACATCAACAACAATGAGAACAGTGGGAAAACTAATGCGAGGACTATGCCACCATTTGCAGTTGGTCCGTTGAACAATGCACATATATGTAGATTAATACACTTCACTGTCTCTGTGTATCAACACGACTTGTATCTAGATTCTCATATTTGGCATTTATTATATCACACAGATACTGTACCTCATCATACTGTGTTCACTGACTCAAACACGTGTTTTAAAGATACATTCACTTCAGCAACACACGCTTGTCGTTCCTGAACTTACATTACGGCAAGTCTGAGATAGCTTTCACCAACATATAATACCCAGTGCCTAAGCACTCCACAGTATGTAGGTCAGCCACGTTCCACAAGCATAATAACAGCCACGTTCCACAAACTCTTGATATCCAGTCCCCTCCAGTGTGTTTAGAATTTCATTCCCATGTTTCTTTGATCAGATGCATACATGGACCTCAGCTCCTACATAATACGACCAGATTTATCCTGACCAGCCAATCATGAGCAGATCCTCTTGTCAAGACCACGTCCTGAACCTCTTCCGGTTCACATGACAATAACAGCAGCAACAGACTCTGGGGTGTTTCACATAACTCATCGGAGACTTCCGACTACAGCATTAACGGACTCTGGTTAGTTCCAAATGACTTATGCAATGTTTCCAAATTTTGATAGCAATGGTTTTTCCAGCCGTTGTACGAAACAAATTATTCATACCACATATGGAGAACTTCCAGAATAAGACATTAAGGACAAAAATGATAATAAAATAATGATAACGATAATAATAATAAATCGAATACTGACAATAAGATCTCTCACTTCTAAATATAGTGCGAGGGTGTGATATGTGTACTATCACAACATTCCAAAACATTCGGAGCAATGCCGGGTACTACAACTAGTAAAATTAAAATGTTGAAAACAAAAAAAGGACAGATTTGATAAGATTTCAGGTGATAAATTGAAGCCAATATGTTTGGATATAGTACTATAACTGAAGTACTTCTTTGATTAACGCTTGCGTGATGTAACTACATAAAATGCATGGAGAGTTGCTATAGTAGCCCCTGTGTGTAAAGGAAAAGGTGATAAACATGAAGCCGAAAATTATAGGCCACTAAGTTTACCGTGTGTTGCATGTGCGTTTTGGGAAAACATTTTTTTCTGATTATTTTAAAAATGTTTGCTAAATTAATAACTGGTTCGATGGAAGGCAGTTCGGCTGTAGGGAAGGTGATTCCATGGAAGCTGAACTTGGATGTATTCCAGCAAGATTTAGCAGATACCTTGGATTCAGGAGGTCAAATGGATTGCATCGCGACTGACCTGTCTAAGGCATTTCATAGGGTGAATCATGGGAGATTACTGGAAAATGAGTGCAATTATTGGACTAGACAAAAGGGTGACTGAATGGGTGGATATATTTCTACATAACAGAACTCAGCGAATTATAGTAGATGGAGGGATCTGCTCCTGTACCCATGAAGAGGGGAATTCCTGAAGGCAGTAGTATTGGTCCTTTATGTTTTCTTTTATATAAATGATATGCGCAAGGAACTTGAATCAGAGATAAGGAATTTTATGGGTGATGTTATCATATATAGAGTAATAAACAAGTTACAAGATTGAGAGCAAGTGCAAAAAGACCCCGACACTATTGCGGGTAGTCAATGGTATGATGGTAAACGGGATTGAAAGTCATGTTGTGAGTTTCACAAACAGGAAAAGTCTGCTCAGTTTTAATTACTGCGTCGATGGGGGTTAAAAGTACCTTATAGGGATCACTGTAAGTACCTTGGGGCTAATATAAGGAAATATCTCAACTGCGGTAATCACATAAACGGTATTGTAAATAAAGGGTACAAATCTCTGCACATGGTTATGAGAGTATTTAGGGGTTGTAGTAAGTATGTAAAGAACAGGGCATATATGTCATTGGCGGGACCCCAACTAGAGTATGGTTTCTGTGTATGGGACCCTCACCAGGATTACTTGATTCGAGAAGTGGAAATAATCCTAAGATAAGCAGCTCGATTTGTTCTGGGTAATTTTCGACAGAAGAGTAGCGTTACGAAAATGTTGCAAAGTTTGGGCTGGGAAGACTCGGGAGAAACGAGAAGAACTGTTCGACTAAGTGGTATGTTCCGAGCTGTCAGTGGAGAGTTTGCGTGGAAAGACATTATTAGACGAATACGCTTGAGTCGTGTCTTTAAAAGTAGTGTAATAATCGTGGTCGCCACGACATGTACATAATTTGATTGCCCACCCGAATTAATTGTATATATATATATATATATATATATATATCATGTATCATATGTAATTTTATTCACTATTAACGTCCATCATCATCATTTATGTAATTGTACGTAAGAACGGGATATAATTTTTAATTGTGATATATTAGAATATTCCGTGGTAATGTCAAGACAGGTCTTGCGCTAACAGGCTACTTGGTACCTCGCAATAGTCCAGGAAGGTTAATTTTGGATGGTTCTTGGAAACGTACGCAACAGCAAGGGGAAGATACATAATTTCGTTGTTGGGAGGCTAAATTACCTCATATCACGTGCTCCTATCAGGAGGGCTTTTTCTGTCAAGGACAGACACTTCATCTATATATCGACAGGGTAGTGACGTATATCGGCTCTCATTGGAACGAGATGTCATATGACACCGAGGGAGGAAGTGGGAATATGAAGAGGATTTATATAGATCTACAGGGCGTGGTGAAGATCATTCACCATTCTGATTCTTCTTCATTCTGCATTCTGCATTCTGCATCCAACTCTGCTATTTGAGTGCATCGCTTATGATGTGTTTATATTCAACATTTCTTATCGGCTCTGTGAGACTTACTCAGATTATTTAGAAAGACAAGTTCAAATAATATAGAAGGACTGGATGTTTTCCATTCTCTCTATTCAATTAATTCCGATGTGGAATTTCACATTGTAAGGCTGGTACTATGTTTTTGGTACTCAGCACAATAGGGAGTGATCGATTCAGGGTGGAATCCATTCCATGAAGCAGATGCTGGTGGAAGAGGGACGACAACGATCAACCACGGAAGCAGACGACGAAAAGATCAACCTACGGTGAGCATTAGTAATCCCTGTTAACGCAAGTCCGCGCGTGTAGTAATGAATTGTAATCTCAGTCAGTAATTTTTAATTTTGGTAAAAACTCGTTTTTACGTGATTTCATCTTTTTTAAATAAAACTTTTTTTTCCTTTTACGTCGTTAAATAATTGACTTTTTAGTAGGTTCCCTATATTTTTCCACATGGTATTTAATGATTAGTATCTCTATACCTTACGACCGAGATAGTCTCATTAAATTATGTTTAGTACTTTTTATATCTAAATTCGGTTTCAAATTACATTTAATTTCGAAGCCTGGCGTCCAGCGTGCAATTGTTGTTAATTATCTATATAGGGTGTTTGATCCGTTACTGTAGGAAAGATCGTGACATGAAGGTAAATTTGGGATTCACGAGAACAAATTGGGGCAAATATTCGTTTATAGGAAGGGTAGCTAGGAATTGGAATAATTTACCAAGGGAGATGTTCAATAAATTTCCGGATTCTTTACAATTATTTAAGACAAGACTAGGAAAACAACAGATAGGGAATATGTGACCTGGGTGACTGCTCTAAGTGGTGATTGAACAATGGTTGATTGTACTAAATGTGCTAAACACGACCGAATATGCTGTTAAAATAATTTCCGGGTACAACTCGGTTGTGTAAAGTAAATATACATATTTTTCTTGGTGGATGCAGCACACTTTATTTTGCAGAAGTTGTTCTAGTGGTTTACAAAGTTTTTATCCCACTGTTCCAAGCAAAATTCTTCTTTATTCATAATGCTGTTCTCCACGATAATAAAATTAAAAACGTCAGAAGAGATGACTCACACAACGAGCACTCTAAAACTTCATTAAGAAACATTTCGTGGGAATCGGTGAGCCAAGATATTTCAGTCCCTCTTCACTTCCGTTCCACTTGCTCGGTTAGTACACAGACTGAGCTCTTCAAGTTGGAGAAGTCGTAATTTTTTCAGGAAAGCCAATGTACCGTGTCGGGCGCTCCACTTCACGTCAGACAGTTAGTGTCAAGTGGTCGACCAACACAATCGAGTGAATTCTATTATTACTGGATCAAAATCCCATTCATTCTTAAGGCTTAGGACGTGTTTCACTTCTTGTTTATGTCGAGAAATACACAGTTATACTCAATACTGGAACTATGATTATATCCCTCTTCCACTCACAAGAGAAATTAAAAGAAATCGCTCAGAAAGCTGGGAAGTTCTCTGATGGAGCAAGTAAGCCAAGTTCATGCGTTCGATTTCGGCAGCAGTTGCCCATGTGTTAAGGGTCGGAAATATCCTTACACTCCGTATCACAATTGTTGACTTGTTATAGGTCTCTAGCGTTCCAATCTGTAACCAATCGACAGCCTGAAGAACCATTTCCTAGAGTTCCACTTTGGTGTCTGATAGTAGCAAATGTGAATGTCAAAATGCCATGCCATCCTCTGAAGCATCACTTCGAAAAATCTGCCATCAAGTGACTGACAGTGTTGTTATTGTTATCCATTATAATTAACAACATCGCAGCTGGAAAATATTCCGGTGGTAATGATCATTTAAAGTAACGTGATGATATAGTAAATTTAAAACATAACTACCCAACAACAAAAACAACAACATATAAATAAAATATTAGAAGAAACATTACCATTTTAACATTCTAAGTCCCCTATCATCATACACATCTTCCCACACTATTCAAGTATTTTCATTTCCTAACACTTACAGCTTACGATACTATAGGTTGAGCTCACTACTATCTTAACATTACAAGGCCGCCATATATAAATGTGCACGTATATTAAATGTTTTGAAATTTTGCACAATGACTTACAACAACTACTACAACATCTAGAATACAACAAGCAGTTCAATGGAAAACAACATTATAATTAATACTACTAGTTTAACATTCTAAATCCAGCATCATCATATTCAAATTCACACTCAAATTAAGTATTATCAGTGCTTACTACTACGGCTTCCAATACTATAGATTGAGCTTACTACTAGCTTAACATTACAACACCTTCGTACACAAATTCACACGTACCTTAAGTATTTCAACTACTATTACAACTGCTTCTAATACAAGAGTACAACAAGCAATTCCGCGGAGAGAAAGTATTACAAGTATTACTAGTGGTTTAACATTATTATTATTATTATTATTATTATTATTATTATTATTATTATTATTATTATTATTATTATTATTATTATTATTATTATTATTATTATTATTATTATTATTATTATTATTATTGCTTGATTGGAGGCGGAACGCTGAGGAACGGTTTTCCGGTACCTGTCTTTAGGGAAAAACGACTATAATCTACTATACGCGAACCTTTTCTTGAGCCCCGAGCTCCCTAGTGCTGAATCGGTAGACCTCGGTTATCTTCGACATCCATATTGGCAACCTTTGAAACACAAACTATGCATCGCTGTGCGACATCTCGCATACACTTTAAGAACTAGTACTGATGTTGTTTACACAGCAAATCCAAACTATATAATTCATGTTAGGAACAAGATTCGCACCGAGAAATATTATATAATGTTAAATAATGTATGTGTGACAGAGTTGTTGGCGTAAGATAATAAATGTTTAGAAAATTCATATCGATCGATCATATTATCGATTCAATTCAGATTTCATTTCCATCCAGTTGGCAGTATAACCGGAACCGTCAGCGCTCCCTCGTTACCCCTCACCCCGTAAAAAATCGGGCTCAAGAAAAAGTTCGCGTATAGTACACATTTATTTAGGATTGCTCTGTTGTTAGTGAGTCGTCGCTGCAACTTGTATCTGAGTAAACTCATTCTTCAACAGTTAAAATTTTTACGCACACAGTGGTTTGTGAATATATTTTATATATATAGCCCAGTCTTGGGATGAAACATACGTCCTACAGAAAAAGAAAGAACTCATTGCAACACTTAGATAATAATACCATAAATCACTTCCTTCAGTCGTTATCTGATGGGGGATTGGGGGAAATAGATTACTCCGTTAGCGACCGAAGTTACGTGGCAGGGCCTATAGTCTGGCATTAAATGACATCTCTCTTCGTCCGCCCTCGTGCCAAACGTCATCTATGCGAGCAAAAATTTGAAAATGTTAACAAATATTATCAAAAAGAGGTCCTTCAACATCGTTGCTTGCCGTGGATCGTGAGGATAAGGCATACTGTTCCAGTCATCAATTGAGAAGTGATATGGTACAGTGGCATTGCTAGCTTAACCTCACAATATAAATTGTTATGAATGTACCGGGAGGTACACCCCAACGCCGCGCATTCAAATCTAGCGCCTACAAGAACTCCTCTACTGGTGAAACAGTGAAATTGAAACTAGACCAACTTATAAATTTACTCAGAATATGTCACTACTAAAATATGATATAATTTTGTTATTGTGAAGTTTCCTGAACTGACTGTACTCCTACTTGTTTTGTTTGCCATTCATCAAGAAATTTGGACATTTTTTTCACAGATGTCGTTGATAAAACTATGATGCGAAATGAAACAACTTTTGATTTAAAGAAGTTTTGTATTCATAAGTTTTTTTACTAATTGAAGTTCATTTATTTTTGGGTTGGCAATATTTATCTTTTCTTCCCGCCAGTTTTGAATCCAGCCAATCCCTAATTTCTGTAATTAATTTTCTGCCAATCACAGTCTTCTTATTCTTTGATTTTGAGTGTAACCTTTAAATTACCCAATAAATTGGGGGGTGTGGCTAGTTTAATCTTGAATGATCTCGAACATTCCACGAGGGTTTATAAACTGCGGATTTTCACGTCTCTTGGCCAATTGATCGTCATATTACTGAGTGTGTGTGCGTCAAGCAGGAGGCGGGAGGCATTTTCGTCAGCTGCTAGAACTTCTATAAGGTAATGGCCACTTAACATCCTTATTTCTTGCTAGCTCCGCAGTTTAACGCGAGCGAAAGGTCCGAAAACGTTAACCATGTAACCTTCTTTTCTAAATATGTAACCTTCTGCCGGCTAACGTAATAACTTCATAAAATCTTCAACTGTAAATCGGGAATAGAGAGTGATGTACCCTCTCTAGCTCCCCTTCATCTTGGTTTGAGGTGCCATGTTTTGTTTCTGCAATGTATGAAAGGTATTTCCATTCGTGCTACCTCAGTAATTTGGCGAATAGCCCCTGTTTCGTCGGCCCAGCGCCCTATAAATTTAATTTTATTTTTGGAGCGCAGTCTTCGACTCCATTTAAATTGTACTCGGGCCGTTTATGTAACCTGTTATTTTCAGTAAGGCCCTGTAGGTTGGGAACTAACCACCTATGTTTAATGTGATTTCTATTTGTAAAGAATGGCTTGTAAGGCCAGAGAATTTTATATTTATATTTTCATGCCTCGAGTAGGCTTGGAAAACTGAGAGCCTGTTAGCACTTTTTCTATTTTGTGATCGTAACGAGTGCCTCTGGAAGGCTAGATATTGTGTTATGGGAGCAAGTGCTCCATGAATTAGGGGGTCTCTGCCCTTGAGTAAAATTTGTGCTCTTTGTAATTTTGAGCTTGTAGCTCAGGAAATGTAAAGTTATGGGCTTAAGGCCCATGGTGTTAAGGTTCTGAATCTTGGTTTTTTTATATTGTTCAATGATTGCAACTTGTATCTGCACTATTGTCATAAAATCTTGTCATGTGTGGACATCTGATAATATAACCTTCACTTTAAGTTTTAAATTCTATTCTTGACATTGTAATTAGACCCAATCTTCCCGGCACCTTCTTTCACCTCTGCGATCCACAAATACCCTGGAACAATGATAATAGTCGCATGCCTGTGCTACCATGCAAAGATGTATTAATTTTAAGCTATTTAGATTGCAAGTATGAATGCGAATTAATCTTCATCAACATTGATCTCTCATTGTGTTTTGAAGTCTTAGACAGTTTTGTAGTCTAGTTAACATTTAATTACAACGTATGCTCCCATGCAATTACTAGAGCAACTGCTACTTAACCGACAAAGGAGCAAAGAAGTCAGTGAAGGATAACATGATGGCAAGCATAAGTGGCGGTCATAGAAATTTTGGATAAAAATGGAAGAGTAAGTATAGGTACATTAAGGCAGAAACAGGTTCCATGAAGGACATTCCAGGAATAATTAATGAGCAAGGGGAGTGTGTATGCGAGGATTTTCAAAAGGCAGAAGTATTCAGTCAGCAATATGTAAAGATTGTTGGTTACAAGGATAATGTCCAGATAGAAGAGGTGACTAATGCTAAATAAGTATTAAAATTTACCTATGACAACAATGACATTTAGAATAAGCTACAAAAGTTGAAAACTAGAGAAACAGCTGGAATTGATAAGATTTCTGGGGATATACTAAAGACAAAGGGTTGGGATATAGTACTATGTCTGAAATACTTATTTAATTATTGTTTGCATCAAGGAGCTATACTAAATGAATGGAGAGTTGCTATAGTAGTACCTATGTATAAAGGAAAGGGTTATAGACATAAAGCTGAACATTTCAGGCCAGTCACTTTGACATGCATTGCATGTAAGCTTTGGGAAAACATTCTTTCTGATTTTATTAGACATGTTTGCGAAATTAATAACTGCTTTGATAGAAGGCAGTTTGGGTTTAGGAAAGGTTATTCCACTGAAGCCCAACTTGTAGGATTCCAGCAAGGTATAGCAGATATCCTGGATATCCTGGACTCTATCGCAATTGACTTACCTAAGGTATTTGATAGGGTAGATCATGAGAGACTACTGCAAAAATGAGTGCAATTGGACTTGAAAAAAGTGTGACTGAATGGGTGGCTATGTTTCTAGAAAATAGAACTCAGAGCATTAAAGGAGGCGAAGCTTTATCCGTCTCTGTAATAATTAAGAGGGGAATTCCTCAAGGCAGTACTGTTGGACCTTAATGTTTTCTTATATATTCAATGATATGTGTAAAGAAGTGGAACCAGAGATAAGGCTTTTTTGCAGATGATGTTATTCTGTACATAGTAATAAATAAGTTCAAGATTGTGAGCAACTGCAAAATGACCTCGATAATGTTGTGAGATGGACAGCAGGCAGTGATATGATGATAAAAGGGGTTAAAAATAAGGTTGTGAGTTTCAAAATTAGGAAAAGTCCCCTCAGTTTTAATTACTGCGTTGATGGGGTGAAAATTCCCTGTGGGGATCATTGTAAGGACCCAGGCCTTAATATAAGGAAAGATCTTCATTGGGGCAATCACATAAGTATGATTGCAAATAAAGCGTACAGATCTCTGCACACGAGCATGAAGGTATTTAGGGGTTGTAGTAAGAATGTAAAGGAGAGGGCATAAAAGTCTCCGGTAAGAACCCAACTAGCGTATGGTTCCAGTGTATAGGACACTCACCAGGATTACTTGATTCAAGAACTGGAAAACGTCAAGAGAAAAACAGCTGGATCTGTTCTGGGTGATTTCCGACAAAAAAATAGCGTTACAAAAATGTTACAAAGTTTGGGATGGGAAGACTTGGGAGAAAGGAGACGAGCTACTCAATTAACTGGTGTGTTCCCAGCACTCAGTGGAGAGATGGCGTGGTATGGCAGCAGTAGATGAATAAATTTGAGTGGTGTCTTTAAAAGTAAGAAAGATCACAATATGAAGAAAAAGTTGGAATTCGAGAGGACAAACTGGGGCTAATATTCGTTTATAGGAAGTGGAGTTAGGGATTGGAGTAACTTACCAAGGGAGATGTTCAATAAATTTCCAATTTCTTTGCAATCGTTTAAGAAAAGGCTAGGAAAACAACAGATAGGGAATCTGCCACCTGGGCGACCGCACTAAATGCAGATCAGAATTGATTGATTGATTGATTGATTGATTGACTGATTGATTGATTGGTTGATTGATCGATAGATAGATAGATTGATTGATTGATTGATTGATTGATTGATTGATTGATTGACTGATTGCTTGCTTGATTGATTGATTGATTGATTGATTGATTGATTGATTGATTGATTGATTGATTGATTGATTGATTGATTGATTGATTGATTGATTGATTGATTGATTGATTGATTGATTGATTGATTGATTGATTGATTGATTGATTGATTGATTGATTGATTGATTGATTGATTGACTACTACTTATTCTACTACAGTATTTACTGGCGTAATTTTTGTTCTGCGTATTTTTTGGAATGGAGTTTTTGAGCACTTAAAGAATTTTGTATGATTCTTTTCGCACTTAATTTTTGCATTTATATGATGATGCTTGTTGTTTTAAGGGTCCTAACATCGCAGGTCATCGGCCCCTTTCGCATTTATAAATAGCATAAATCAACTACTTCAGAACTGTAGGCAAGAAAATCCAATATTTGCACTTACTGCTAACTTTTACTGTAATTCAAAAATTACCACCGAAAGCGGTCACGTGGAATGTTTTTCGGTGGCTCAGTCATGGCGAAGGACTAGGATTAATAATAATAATAATAATAATAATAATAATAATAATAATAATAATAATAATAATAATAATAATATTGAGCCGTATCCTGCCGGCCCATAATATGTAAAATTTATTCATAAATGTTACAGTCTAACATGTTAAAGCATCGTATCTCAAGATAGTTGATACCGGATGTTGAGCAAGACAGTGAGTCGCTGGATATTGCTTCATATTTCCGTATGACCGTGAGAAAGGGTGGCGTAACCAAGCGCTGGCAAGGATCGACACGTGTAGTAGATGCTGACCAAGCAATATATTTCAGCCAATGGAAATTTAAGGATTTGGAAAATATGGAGGCTACACCGCGCCAAATCTTAATTCCAGAATGACCAACGTGCTCAGTTCTACAGTCAGTTTCTGTCGGTAATCGGTTTTCCACAGTTTCAGAAGTCAGATATATTTGGAAAAGTAATATAAAAATTGGTGGAAGCGATTTGCTAGTGTTTGAGCTGTGTTTTGTAAATATATCACAATAAATATTGTGTCATCATATACGACGAATTGTTTGATTGGTGGTTTCTGGTTGGTTCAGACACCCGGGAACCCCAGTATTGAAATGGCGTCACCAAAGCCTCCCCAGTAACCCGAGCTCTGGAGAGCGTCACTCTGTGTTAAACGCTTGGATAGTGCGGAAGCACAAACTCTGAATTGGTGATCGTGATTAACGTAGAGTTATCCCAGTAACAGTAACTGGTTTTAAATGATATTTTAAATTGCGCAGTTGGAAGATTTTGCTGTTCTTGAGTAAATGGAATAGTATATTTTGGCAGAGTTTACTTTCAATATATAAAGACGGTGCTTAGTGACCGATGTGTAGCATGTGTAGTGAAGACGTGCTATTGTTTCACTACTTCGCGACGGGCGCGTTTCGCGAGGAACTTCCGTGGCGAACCGTGTGCTGCTTTTCAAACTGTATTCTCACCCTTTAAGTGAAGTGTGTATTATATATGTATCAGTGTGTTTAGCTGATCTTGTAAAGAGAAAGGGTATTTCGGTTCGTAGCATTAAGCAGAGAAAATATTGTCAACCATAGTCTTCTGTGTTCCAGTGGATTATTTTCAAGCAAGATGATGGATATGCATGCAGAAGAAGGAAGTGCATCCCCACATGTTAATGCTGTGATTAACATGGTGTAAATCCCTCAATCAGCGGGGATGTAAGCTGCTATCGTGGTATCTCGAGAGTCGTCGGATGGAATTCAGTTAAGATGCATGTGTTATTTATGGCATGATATGTAAATTATGTTAAGGTACTAGGGCAGTGTAGATAGGATTTTTAATTTCATGTAAAGTAAGCCTGACGCCATGTGTTTGTTTAATTTTGTTACTATGATAGATTCGGATACGAGAATAATGCATGTTTATTTTATTTCCATTTTGCTTTATGATTAGATGATTGGGAAAATGAGGGATTGATAGGATTAGTTGCTGTTTATTTACGCATGTTACTTAGTATAGGATATTCCGAGTTTTCCTTATATATATGCTAGAAGGGCTAGATTGACAGGTTCATCTTTATACAACGTTCAATACGTATTAGTTCATTTCATTTCGGTTATTCAGAGAGACAGGTATAGATATTCTGCATGGCGCATGATTTTACGGAAGCTGACTGAAGGAGCTGCAGAACGTCGTTGTTAAAATAAGATCTTTGAGTTAAGTTGGATTCTGTTTTACCTGATGGTCTGTAAAGGACACGAACTGAGTCTCATAATGTGGAAGGCCAATGGGATTTATGAGAAATAATGAGATAAAGATTGCATGCTGAATTATAATGTATTGATACAGGCTGATTGTATGCCTGACAAGAGAAAGAATATTGTGCAGATGTGTGTGCCTGCTAAGTGTCTTCTGAGTGTATATTGTGATCAGAATGGACAGTATTAATTCCAGACTATTGAGTCTGATGATATTCAATGGTAAAAGCATTCTAAGAAGGAATGTATATACGTGAGTTTCCGTGTAGCCGGCGAAAGGCGTTATCTCATGGCAAGCTGATTTCTGGCCTGTGTTTATCTAGGCGTGAATGAGACAATACTTCCTTGTGACAGCCTCGGGAGACAAAATCCAAACTTTACATTGTGTTGAGTTCAACATTTCTTTTCAGCTCGTAATCTGCCCGGAAGTACATGACGGATGACCGCGCTGTTGAGCGCTCAAATGCAGCAGAAGGAGGCAATGTTGCCCATTGCTTTCTTCTTGATATCAATGGTTATTTATATGTCTTTCCCTTACAGGATGATGTTTAACATTGTTATTTGTGATTGTATACCTTGTCTCGTTGTTTTAAAAGGGAACAGCCCGAGTGCTGAAGTATTGATGGTTTATCTAGTTCTGTCTAGATCTTTTGCAGTGAACCGTGATCCACATTAGAATCTGTGTAGCATTTAAGACTTTACTCGATATCCGATGTATATAGATGTGTTTAGTTTGATTATTTAAATTGTTGTGAATATAGTATAGGATATGCCCCTAGTATTTTGCAGAACTTACATAGCGTCCATTGCGTCTTAATTATTTTCCTTTTCGTCGTAACTTTTCTTTATAATGTAACTTTTATTTAACGGTTGTATTTCGGCGACTCTCGTTTTAACTTAAATTTGGAAACCGTATCGTTGTGATGCGATAGTGTGTAACTCCACACGGAAATACCACATGTCAGTGTTTGCGTACACTTGTTGCCATACAATATAAACAATGGACTGTAAGAAGAAACTCAGTCTTGATGTATATAATGTTCTTTGTTGAATTTGATTTTTGAATTCAAATTTTGTCTTATCATTCAAGTAACGTTTTGATTTCCATTTATTTTCTACATTTCTGAGTTCATTTTGACAAATTATTTTTTCTTGATTTAATTGCTTTCTCGTAATATGATCGGGGATATTTATCAAAATAATAATAAAATAATATGTTTTCTTTATTCTGGCAAAGTTAGGGATGTACTCCATTTCTTACACATAACCAGTCTTATCCTCGAACACTGTTAATAATAACTACTGATGACAATAATATGAAAACAATATAAAAAATAATAGTATTAATAAAAGTAATCGCACGTAAAAAAATCATATCATCTATATAACACACATTGTATGCAGAGTACATTAAAAATATATGAATAATGAGTAGGCAGTAGGCTACTACTCTAAATGTACTACTTAAGAGGAAGTTCAGAGATGAAGAGAAGGATTAGACAGAAGAAGGGGAAGAAGAAGGAGATCTGTGAAAGGAAGAAGGAAATAATGAGGAGGCGGTAGGAGGAAGTGTTTTTAGGTAAAAACTTGATGATTCATGCACGTTTACCTAGTATTTCGACACAGGCATATTTATTAGCTGAGTTGCTGGACATGCTTCTGACGTCCACTGGCAAGAGATTCCATTGTCGGGCTGCGGTAACGGTGAATGATTTTGTGTAGATTGTTGTTCTGTGTACTGGAAGGGATAAACGAATGCTGCTGCAGGATCGGGTGTTTTTGGTATGGTCTGTAGAGAGGAGTTTGATGAGATCGCAGAAATAGGCTGGCTGAGAAGTTTGAAGAATATTATGCAAAGAGCATGAAGTGTGCGTCGTTCTTGCAGGCGAAGTCACACGAGCCCTATGTACGACTGTGTGACGTGGTCAGAGTAACGAAGTCCACAGATAAATCTTACACAAGCATTCTGAACACACTGCAATTTCATTCCCCATTCTATTCTTAGGTTTTTGTGAACTATATTTCAATAATAGAAATGAGATAATCCGAGTGATCAAACAAGAATTTTCTTTAGTTCAAAGGAAACGTGAATTTGAATTTACTGAGGCAGTACAGTGTTCCGTATACTTTTCTACACACAGACATAGATTGGGCTGAGCAGGACAGATGTTCGTCAAATATTATTCCAAGATTGCTTACGTTTTGACTATACTGATTGGGACGGTAGCAGCCGTAGCCATGATTAAGGTACTTTCCCATCATTTGCCTGGTGTGGAAATGAGAAACCACGGAAATCCATCTTCAGAGCTACCGACGATCGGGTTGAAACCCACCATCTTCCGAGTGCAAGCTCACAGCTACGCTACGACCAACTCGCTCGGTGCTGATTCCTTGTGACAATGTATACTTGGTGTGTAGAACATAACAACGCAGGTCATGAAACCAAAAGACACACTTTCCAGAACGGAAGGATATGATTAGTTTTTAATTTGGGGTCAATCGCTGACACCCGTATTTGTTGTGTGACAGTTAATAATGTAAGCGTGTCTACCATTGTGTTTTGTGATGGAAGTCAGTGATCTGCGGAAGACTGTCGTTAAATATAACACTATATGGCTAGTTATAAAGTTCGCATAGTTATGTGTGCAAAACAAAACGACAGCCGAGCTGCGGAGAGACAGTTTTGAGCTTCAGAAACACATGTTGTTGGGCAAATCAAACGGAGTTCTTAAGGGAAGTCGTAGAGATCCAAACCGGCTAATTTTGACATTTTCACTTTTGTTTACATTTTATTAACGCGTGAATCATTCTGTTTAATGTGGCATTTGTTTCATTCAAATGTTCGAACACTTACTATTTTGAATAATTTATTAAATATATAATATATATATTAAATATATTAAATATATATTTCAAAACACGATGAAAACTATGAAATCTAAGGCAAGATTTCGTACAATCTGTTTAATTTACAGTATATGTTTTCTACCTCATAATTTTAAAGTGAAAAATGTCCATAATCTACAAAAAAAAACATGGTAAAAACTACGGCTAATATACGGTATTCCTATTCGTATTTAAGGCATCATTGCTTAACACGCCTTAAATCAAACATTACACACATGCATTCACTGTAAGAGGTGTTTATATCTCCCTGACACAACTCTGTTGAGATGCGTATAGTAATAGCTGTACTTAATATACAGCTGTTTCATTTCTAAACTGCCTAGTCTAAATAACTATTTATTTCACTTTTATTAAGTTAAAAATAAACAGGTGATACATTAGGTAGTGAGGGGGATGTTTAAAACCGGGGTTTATTGTGTTCTATTTCTCACGACCTCACTTCCAGCCACCTGTTCCAAATTTCAAATGAAGCCCATATACTGCATGCTAATTTCTGAAACAGTTTCCATTTTTCAGTACATCTTATTCATTTGTTCTCACATCTTGTGTTTACTTTGATCTTGGCAAACTGCAACCATTTGAATTAGAACAAAAAAGAGTGATTAACTTGGTTGGATGAAAATATGGTTTATTTTTGGAAATTTTCTGCAAGTAATTAATTCATTTTACTAAATTACTTGTTCAATATAGGCTTCATTTCTCTTGGACAGTAGCAAACCCTGTTTTGGAACTCTTTGTGAACTATTTGCTGCGTTTCTTAACTAATCCGATGGCATTGTCTGGATATTCTGTTTTTCAGTACTTGAATATTTAAAATGACCCCATAGGAATAAGTGGAGTAGTGTCAGGTTTTGTAATGTTGCTGCCCATTTATAGCAACTCTCTTTCCAATCTATTTCCCAGTAAATCTTGTATCCAGCCGCTTTTCCACAGGTACTGATCAAGAAAATAAATAATCCGGGTTGCGAAGACAACAGAAAGGATATGACAACAAATGGGATGTACTAACAAATGAATGTTCTCTCAAATGTATAGGGGTGCCATTTTGAAATTTTGGCTGGGGAGGTGAATGGGTGAAACCAAAAATGCAATCAACTCTGATCTTAAACTTCTAAATTGACGCGTTTCGGTGTAAATTAAGAGTAAATAAGTAGTTACTTAGGCTGGAATGTTTTGAAATTATGTGGTTTCTTTTAAGAAATACGGGCGTATTAATGTTATTAAACATAGAGCTACGTATAGAAGAGACTTCATCTTGTAAACATGTTAGAAATATACATTAAATATTCTTACTTTGATATGAATCATTACAACTGGTAAAATATAAAACACATCTAAAATTTATTCTACGCATTTACTATCTTTTTAAACGTATTCAACATGAATGTTGTTAAAGGAAAATGCCTAACTATGTATAACATAAGAAACTGTCCTGTAAATATGTAATTAATGAAATAACGGAATATCTATCTTTCTATCTATCTATCCATCTATTGAACCCATGACCTTTGAGTCATAAGGAGCCAGAGTCCTCATTTCATTACATGAGGCTCCACATAAAATATAATTCATGAGGAGCCTTAGTTGCATTTTTATCTCTGGTCACAGCTGTCAATCCATAGAGTTCGCGATGGATGATTGTGTTGTGCTGTCGTTGGTTTCCAAGGCACATATGTAGGTTCGTGTGATATGAAGTCATACTTGTGGAGCACATGAGGTGCAGTAGTCCACCCACCCTGGAGTTGGGTGAGGGGTATTACGAGGTCTCATCGACCTGAAATCGTATCGAAGGAGGTACCGGAATTAGTACAAGGGATAACCGTACAAGTTGTAAGCAATTTGACATGGGTTATTTTATTTCGCGTTGTGTGTAAATTTATGCAGGTCATAGGATTTAAGATTAGGATTATCCAAAGTAAGTGTCTTAATAATTATTATTGTTAAAATGTAAACTAGTTGAGTGACGTCATGACATAAATAAATGGAACCAGTAGTTATGACAATGTTTTTCGTTTTCCAGCTGCGGTGAAGAAAACTTTGAGCATAAGCAATAGCACATCAGTATTTTCGTCAAAGGAATGTTTCTTGTAAACAGGCCTGAGTTATAACGAAAATGTAATTAAACAGTTCGGGAGTATAAAGAAACCATTTCGTCCGGGATAGACAACATTTATTGTTAATTAGGATTAGGAGATTACTTCATTTATTAATTTATTAAATTTAGTGGAACCGTATTTTTAGAATTAGCTTAAAACCAAGTGACTAACTTGAAGATCTTTTCTCGAAATCTTAGTTTCATTTGCTGGGAAATTTCAACTTATGAAAGTAACGATTAAGAGGACATGTCTGATGGCTAGGTACTTTACTGCCACATGTGTTGTGAGCGTTTGTTGTTGTTGTTGTTGTTATTTTGATTTTGATTTGTTGAGCATGAGATGTGCTGGGGATTCATTAATGTGGAAACCTTGGTCATAGAAGTTTGATGGTTATGGGGTCATCAATCTCAGTGACTTAGATAAGGGCCATCAGCAAGTACAGCACCATTTTTCTTGCGTTAACCACCCACAATGACTTTAACACAAATCACTAAGGTAGATGTCGGTCCAAGATATAGTCGCAGATCACATCGACTCAATTAGGGTTTCATGCCGTACAACCACTGTGTGACACATACCGATTGGATTGGCTTAATTACACCAAGTGTCTAGAGTCGTGTTAAGGGGTGCGGATCATCACGAATCATTATTGTGGTACATGCAGTCACACATGGAAACCGTTCTCAGGGATCTCCAGACTTTCCTTACTTCATTCTTACATAAAGACGGCGGTTTCTAGTAAGGATGTCCCTCAGACAATTGAGTTAAGGTCTCCAAAGTTAGCGTCTCTCATCATCTCATCAATGTTGTTATTAATATTTTTTAAACAGACTAGACTGAGTTCGTTGATTAGCGGTTATATAATGTCACACATTTCTTCGATTGCATCGCCTATGATAAATGAACATCCATTTCTTTTGACTCGACTCCTCTCAATGTAGACATTAGTCAAAAATTAAGCAAGTGACGAAGAACCCGTCAACGACCCAAGAGATAGAGCTCATGCCGATTTGCTGATAGGTAAGGAAAGTAGGTATCCTTCGAAGGACAATAAAGGGTTCACTATCTATCTATTTTGATTGGGAGTGGAGAAGGGAACACAACCAGACAGTTAAGGGGTATATGTAATAAACCACAACTCACCGGGATCGAAGATAATATTTTCCATAAAAACATTATACGCCACTTGGAAATTAAGTTAAACGAAAGATTTACTTAATATAAAACTATAGAACTTGTCACTGTTAACTGAAGACATTATTATATTTATGAGAACCATTCAAAAAAGAAACGACCCGGAGGCTATAGAATGGAAACCGCTGTAATGATCGTAATGCAATTGCCTGCGGAAGAAGATGCGGCCCCTATAGGAGCACGGAGGTCCTAAACTCGCCGCTGAAGGGACATGGGTGCACACTACGTGACGACAGATCAAGCACGAGCACCCGTTCGTCGTCCTCTGCACCCAGTCGTGCTGACAACAGTGAAATGGAGGCTTCAAAGGGGTTATAAAGCATTTTCGGACAACAGAAGCAGTGAGGGAACGAAAAGTCATCGAAGAATGGCACAAGTGTACGGAGAACAATTCATGTACGTTGCAGCTGTCAAGGCGTGCCAGAAGCGATTCAGGGAAGGACGGATAAATTTTGCCGATGATGCACGGCCTGGAACGCCACACCGCATTACCGATACCGTTGTCCAGCAGGTGGATGCCCTCATTATGCCAGATCGGCGAGTTACGGTAGCAGCCATTGACGCAGAGGTCGGAGTGAGTGTCGTAAATTTTCACGCTATTATTAAGGAGAAATTGACATTTCGCAAAAAATGTGCCCAATGTCGCCTCACATTATTCAACCAGCGCAGGAAGCATGTCTAATGGAACTCTCTCTTGAACATCTGCTGTGTTATGCCAACGAAGGGGGTGAATTACTGTCACGAGTGGTCACTGGAGACGAGACATGGTGTCATCACTTCGAACCTGATTCAAAATAACAAAGTCTTCAGTGTAAGCATGCAGGATCGCCGCGACCTAAGAAATCCAAGGTGAGCTAAAGAGGGCTCTGAGAAGCAAACGATTCACCTCAGACGACAACGTCAAGCAGTGCGTTGGGAACTGGTTCAGGTGGCCATTCACCACCTTATGTCGCAGTGCCTCAACAGTGCTGGGCAGTACTTGTGAAATAACGAAACAGGTTTCCGTTTCGTAGTCCCTGGCTCATTTCTTTTGCGTGGCCCTTATAGCTAACGTGAATCAATGCGTATTACGAAACTTGTTCCTGATGAACACAAAACTTATTGGAACAGTAAAAATACTTTTCATTTGATTTCGTAGCGAAATAGAATTGTAGAGAGAGATCAAGACATGTATATCATAGATTCAGGCTAGTATAGTATACACAATAATTCCGTAGGAATGGCAATGTTATCACACGATAGGGTGATAAGAGCAGCTGCTGCAAACTATTAATGGCAGATGATTGAAACAATGACAATAAAGAAGAAACTGTTGCAAACAACTATTGAATATTTGTAACTCTGTTGAGTTTTCATACTGAAAGATAGGTGAAGGGACACCATAACTACTCCCAGTTAAATTCACAACTAAGTCTTTATTTATTTTCCACCTACAATGATTGCTTAAGGCAATTTAAGGTTATAAGTGGTACATGTTTCGTATACTATCAACATCTTCAGCCACATAACACTGTTTAGATGAAAAATACATAAAATGACAAAGTAATGCTTTAGAGGAAGTGTCCTTAAAATTAACATAAGATTGACAACATTAAAACAAACAAAAAATCTCCTGATTTTATGCAATACTCCCAGTTATGTAAGTTAGTGATTCTGTTACAAGAAAAGGATATCCAACTAAATTAAACATTGCCTTCTCTAGCCATCGTCTGGCAGCCATTTTTATTCCTTCCTAGTTTACCTACGTTGGCAAGTATATCTTCCTTTCTTATCTCAAGATATTAGATTCTTGAGATTTTTCGTAGCGACTTTCGGCAGCTGTGCTGTATGTCCAGCCGTTTACCCGTTTCTTTGTGGGTCGGGTAAGAAATGAGACGCAAGGAATTAATGATATGGAATGAACGACTTAATAATTGTATGGTAGTGAGTGGGGAGAAGGTGAAACCTTGTGCTGGTACCAAGGGGCTTGCTGAATGCTTTACGTCTCCATCCGACGGACGACTCACCATCAACAGCGTCATGTGTCCTCGCTCCATAGGGGCACTGTGGGGAGGTTTGGAATTCAATCCAGGCTTTCATCAAGCAATACAGTGATTAGAAATTTTATACCACCGCCGTTTCTGCCTTTCCGGCCAACATTCTGATGGTGCATTATTTCGACAAACGAGACTCGAACCGCCTAATCTTGTTGTCAGACCATACGGACTTCACGCCTTAATGACCATGTCAAACAGGCGAGCTTCTTTTTTTTCAGCAGTATGTGGCTCAATATTCTCGTTCGTTGACAGTCCACGGTTCTTCTTAATGTTATGAGTATCTCGAAACCTGTGTTTTGCCAATTACTAGCATAGTCTTGCACTTATATATATTTTTGTTTAGATTTTAGCTCCTTTACAGTTTATATTACCTCCACATCTGTAACCCGTCACCGTGCGAAGCATAAATTCTCATTTGTATTCACACCGTCTGTAGTAAGTTTCAGTGGCACTGATCCTACATTTTATCTTATCTCACCACTCGTTTCTCTTTACGGTCTCCTCCTTGAATCAACATACAAAATCTCCCCGGCTGTTTCCGAATCGTTTCAGAGATTTTCTCCCACATCACCTTTAGTTTGAAGTTTACAGCATGGTGCAGTACAAAAGGAACTCCTGATGCTGCGGGCGTATTGTTTCCTGCTTTTATATCCTGTCAAGCGTCTTAAATAAACGAAGGATATCCCGGAGGAAGATGAACACACTTCACTGGTTCCAATCTGAATGAAAACATGAGACGTGTTTTGTATGATCAACCTGAATATATAGGTCAGCGCCCGTTTCATGAAACGAACTAATAATACGATTATTAGTTAATCAAAGTCTGTTTCATAAAGATGTATACATTTATACAAATACGTCACAATTGGGAAATATCTCGGTGGAAATGATCACTTACAGTAGTGTGGTAGTAAAGCTAAAGCATAATTACCCGACAAGAACAAGAGTACAACAAGAAATACCATGGAAAGACAATATAACAAGAAATACTACCGGTTTAACATTCTAAATCCAGTATCGTCATATAAAAATTCACACTCAGCTTAAGTATTTCCAGCGCTTAACACTACGGCCTACACTACTATAGATTGAAACTACTACTACATTACCACTACAGCATATACAAATTCAGATGTATCTTAAGTATTTCAAAATTTTACGCTATGACTTACAGCATATTGAGTGGTCCAATTACTATTATCATAAGATTGTAAATACAACACGTTCATATACAAATTCACACAAAACGTAAATAATTCAGATATCTTAATACTACAATTCACAGTGGATTGAGCTTTGTATTAAAATATGACACCATCACATAGAAATTTATACACGATTTACAGAATTTACAGAATGATGGAGTCTCTTCTTGATGCATTTTAGAGAAAAGGCTGCAAGACGGCTGTAGATAATGCATTCCAATCAACATTTCTCCGATTTACAAACGAATATTTACTATAGTTACTTTTCTCCGATCTAACTTCTACTTGATGCGAATGATCTATCCTGCTTATGTGACTAACGAAATGTCCTCACTCGTAATATTACTCCATTAGTAATTTGATACAACTAGTAGATTAGAATCGGTTTGTTGTATAAATTCTTGATTCGTGGTTGTCCCTACCAGAAGGCTAACGCTTGTCTACAAACGGCTATTTACACGTATGTTCGAATAGTTCACGTGGTATTTTCGTCGTTCTGACTTTGATAGGTGATAGAATGTGTGAAACAAGTTCAGGTAATGTGAGAGAAGAATTTTCTTTGCGGAAAGTGCTTGAGTAAACTATTCCTTATTTTTCTTACTTATGTGCTCTTAATAATCACTGTTGAGATGGACTATTAAAATCTTGGTTTACTGACGGTATAAGGGTATATGGATTCTCCGAGCAGAACTGCACCAGATAAATATCTCCAACCATTAGCCATCTTATTGTTCAAATCACTTAGAGCACTAACATAGTAGATTACTAAATTTAGTTCAATATTAGAATTACCTTCAAGGAATATTTTCCATATCGATCAACTAATGCTGGTTCATATGCACTTGCTGCATCAGTTCTGAGCAATCCATCAAGTACTCCTCAATCTTTAGGAATGCCGCTAAGTTGGCTGAATGTGGCACCACATTCACCAAAGTCAGCCGATCAACTTGCAACGTCCTGAAGAAGGGTGTGACCTACAGCAGTCACAACACTGCAGACCGTCACTCTTGAAACACCATGCACATCACAAAAACAATTATACTCTTCACCACTAACTAAACGGTGGAGTGCAATCTGAAGATGCTCTTTTGAGGTTAGTGCTTCTTTCCTTACAGTGAGACATTGTAAGATATTACCAACCCCATCAAAAACATATTAAAACGCTCTGTAATCCATCCTTAATCTCTCATTGTACTTATGTGTTTGTTCTATATCAGTACAGACAGTTCTTGGCCTAAATTTATTTGACGGTGAATATACAGTCAATCCCCATCACTATTTGAATCGTAATCTGCAGGCTTTCGGGCTGAGCATCGGTCGCTTGGTAGGCCCAAGGCCCTTCATTGACTGTAGTGCCATGGTTATTTTTTAATGCTACAACGTACGGTGGGTGGACCGTTGCATTAAAACATGACATAGAAATTTATACACAATTTACAGAATGCTGTTGTCTATCCTTGAAGCATCTCACATTTGTGATCGTTTGATGTGCGAAAACACGCCTGCAATGCCGCTAGAGGGGATAACGCAGTGTATTGATGCGTCTGTTTGAGCACACTTGACTTTGAATTATGTGTCTCATTTGGTCCAAATTTGTAATTATATCCTCCTGTAATGATAAACTACCTGTCACAACGTTTGTGAATAAGATGACATTGAACTTGAGGATGTTGCGTGGTTGTTTTTAGGCAGTGTACATCTCCTGGCCTACGGAGAAATTTGAGATTCATTTCTTTCTCTTATATAGCAAATCGCTCTACCTAACACAAGAATAATTTGTAATGAATTAAGCAAACCTTATCTAATCAGATGCTACAAATAGAACGGGATAACCTCTTTGATGCAGTTATTCCCAAGCAAATCTGAAGAATGTCATATTCATGCAATTTTCAGTTAATTTTCATTCATGTCAAAAATCCTATAAATTTATTTTTGGTAAAATTGTCGACTGCTATTTGACACTAAGCAGGTTGCACGTAGAATTATTGAGTTGTTATCAGATTATAAAACATTATTTGGTCTAATTTATTCTCTACTTACCTCACTTCACTAACAAAAATCCACAGTTCTAGCCTTTCAGATAAGCAACTCAATGTTAAGAATATTCTAGTGTTATGAGCTACGAACCTTAGGTAAATAAAATATAATAATGTATGAGAATATATTGTTGGTTTATTCCTAAAAATGACAATTCTTTCCTTAATGATCGTTATCCGGTCGATTAAATGAGAAGTTTGACTTTATCTTCCACTACGAGCGCTAACGTGAGTCATTGCATTGTTTCACTTAAGCACCACTACGAGCGCTAATGGAAGTCAATGCGGAGATTCAATTAAGCCCTTTAAACATATTCGGTGTGAACATTTTTCGGAAAATCAAACACCGCATACGTGTATTTGATCAAGGACACAGTACAGAAAGAATTATGTAAGGAAGTTGATTTGGCTATGATTTGACTCAAAAACGAAACGAGTGAAGGAACAAGCGATTTAAGACTGTTTTTCCGGAATTGCATTTAGGCCGGAAGTGATTTTTCATATAGCAACCCAAGACTCATAACGTGAATACCTTCCTGGCCCTTTAGCCCTTCAAACTCGGCACAATATTTAGGACATTGTTTAATTTCACGCTTTTTCGTAATATGGAGACCCCTACTTTGTCTGCTTTCAACATTAAAACCTGTGGAAGGAAACCAACCAGAAAATAATTGATATATAAATAAGGAAATTAAAGTGAGGATGGATAGGGTACACATTCAGAAAACTGGAATGAGCTGTTGAGATTTCGGATTTAGAATGGAAACGAATTGAAAAGAAGGAAGACTTAGGAACACTTGGGAGCTGACATTTACAGAGGAACCGAATTAAATTTGGAAAACATGGGACCACAAATGTACCGAATGGAGAGATTTCCTAGATGTCCTTTGTTCCACAAGCAGAATAATAGGAAATCTATTACGTTATATCATTTCAGCCATTGTATGACGTATACCCTTTCTTCAAGTGGAGTAGATACGTTGGTTAAGTAGCCTAAATCTAGAAATATATCAGACATTCAGGCTCATGAAGAGTACGCAGGTGTTATTATCACGAAACAAAGAGATTACTATGGTAATTATCAGGAAGTTGAGAGGACCATTGAGGTGGATTTAATGCGTAATTGGAGTATAATCGCGACAGATGCAGAGGGGCGATTCAGAGAAGAGCAGGCTGGTTTAAGTTTCACTCGTACAGTTACACAATAGTCCTTCTCTGGAAGCGAGAAGCTGACTGTTATCAAATACACCTTCAGGGGAGAAGGAGAGAAGGAAGCTTATAGACTTACTGTCAGATAGAAGTCGTCGACAAATAATATCCTGGAATAACAGCCCTTCTATCTACAGAATAATATGACTTCTTGCCGTTGAGTCATCGGTCCATGGACTGGTTCAATGCAACTCTCAAAGCTACTCTGTCCTGTGCTAATCGCTTTCATTCCTACATGCCTACTACAGCGAGTCTCTCTCATCGATTGGCCGGCAGGTGCACCCGGCATCTCTGCCACCCGCTCACTCATCACTGCCCGCTCTGCGTCATAACAACAAGGACAGGACATCCCTCACTTTATCCGTACATGAGATAACAAAATAAAATTAAGAAAATAAGATTTAAGATAATTAGAAACTAAGAAAATAAGCTCGTACCTTGTGGCAGGGGATGTTGGAAATGTTCCCCTCCTGCATTCACACATTTATGGCATCGTCTTAGGACACTCGCAATCAAACGCAAAAATTCGTATTCAAATTTTACATTTTCATACCCCAGCTTCTTGTCCAAGTGAGTCTTAAGGTTTTTTAAGCGTATCTTGTAATCTTTTAGATATTTCTTTTACCTTTTCCTCGTTAAGTACACGTTTTATAACACTTCGCTTCTTATCGAGTAAAGAACCAATTCCTCTCAATTTTTTTACGAGTTTCCACACGGTCTCTCTTGTGCAGGGCATACAACTGGAAATTGCGTTGCAAATCGCCTAACAACATCCCTGTAAGACTCTGTTTAAAAATGATTATCGTACATAAATACCCTTCCTCTACCGTGTACACATGTGGAGACATTATGAGAATTATACCCCAAAGTAACACTTCACAACTCGAGAACAGTTGGAGCGACAGATTACGCGTTCTAAAGACGGACCTGAACTGCGAAGTGCGGGCATTCCCGTGCTGTCGCTGAGCTGTGTAACAGGAAGTGATGAGTCAACGGGAGGCAGATAAGCTGTGTGTCCTACCAGCCAACGGATGAGAGAAACGTACTGTAAATCTTACATCTACTCTGATAAGAACAGGTTGTTTATAAATGTATCAGTAAAGGGAATCCACCGATGGAGTCCATGTCAGTTAAATACCTTCCGAAGGGAACTAGGAATAATAAAGAAGTCATAACTAGTTATTGTAGCCACGCTAGCCCTATAGCAATTCCCACCAAAGATCACCGGGATTCGAATCCTGGAAAGATGAATTGGTACCCTAGTGGAAAATCTTTTCCCATTGACCAGAAATTATAACATTTAATAATGTCTGAATTACATATTAGAACTAGTTTCTTCATTTTATGGATCATCCGAGTACTCCGTAAATCATTGCCGGAATTCTGGGCTTGTCGAATTACATTGAAGTCATACATGAAACTGAAAGTTAAGTTTCTGATAACGTATCCTAGGTAATATGCAATGGTCTGGTTCAAGGAAAGATAGCATATTACTCGTATAGTAGTCATCTGCGTACAGCCCATGAAGGCCATGGGAGAGATGAAAGGTAAGGGCTTCCAATGTCCGTATCCTTGGCACTTGGTGGAGAATAGAATAGAAATAGAAATATATTTATTTAAAGTTAACTACAAGTAGGACCAGAGGTCCCTTTGGCTGTAACTAACTGCCACTTTAATTTGAATGTATCAACTAATATACGCAATCTAATAAAACGAATACATAAAAAGCGTAAGATACATTTTCCTACTGAGGATATAAGAATATTAAAAACTAAACATCTAAGAAATTACAATAATTTCATTTCATAAACATAGACTATGCTAACAGGGAAGAGAAGACATAAGAGAAACCTAAGAATTTTAATTCCGACGATGAATTAAGAATAAAACTGAGCATCTAAAATGTATGTAGGAGATTAGGTTATTTCGTAATATTTAATTAATTTGGTGAAAATTCACAAAAATGGCTTAATAAGTGGAAAGGTAGAGGTATTTAAAACATTTTTCTGAGTTTCGACACTACTTTGCTGTATTTCATATAGATTAAGATCGTTGTACAATTGAGAGGCAATGACAATGAACGACTTACTGCATTTTACCGTAAGATGCTGTGGAACCTGGAGGATGTTAGCTCTATGACCGACCGCCTTTGCAGCCAGTAATTAACCACGTACTCATTTTTGGAGTAGGCTCATTAAACCTTAGGGCCATGCAGACCTCCGGAAGTTGAAATCTCTTTTCGTAAATGTTTCGAATCCCTGTCAGCGGCATCGAACCAATATTATTCATATAAGAATGCATTATTCTTTAGTGAGTAACTTGAACTTTCTATTATACGCACTGATATCCGTAGGATACCTGCGATATTTATGATATAAATCTTAACTCTAATTGCCACCATGCAAGTGTTCAACGAACCCCATCAACTGCAGAAATATATTAAAAATTATGCAATCAGGCCTTTTAAAGGAGCAAGCCTAGACATCTAAAATTTCCCTCGGTGTGTGATTGGTGAGAACAGACTGTCTACTGTAGGTGGATGTATGAGATTCGAGCTCTTTTAAAGCATCTGTCTGAGCAATAGCTTTCTAGTCCACTGAACTGTCTGTTGAGGTAATTGTCTCTGCGGTGGGGAACGTCCTAAGACGGAATGGTGATTGCAGCACGCCTTGACAGTGGCGTCGAGGTAATTACGACGTTCGATTCCACTGCCAGTCTTGTAGTTTAATTCCGAGCAGTGACGTGTAGCTTCACTGTCTCATGTTTTTAGAACCGTGACAATAAAGAATGGTTACCTCATCGACACTAATTTCTAGTAGTCGTCTGAGTGAATTAAGGGTTTTAAGATCACATTGTATTTATGTATTATGAAAATGCATTAAAATTGTGATATTTCATTATGTCAGTGCCAGGTTACAGTATAATAACATTGTTTGGAATGATACGACGCATCAAACACAAATTATACGAGGTTTGTCCGGAAAATACGTATAAAAGTTGAATAATAACTTTATTTGACAATTATTCAGGTATTACAATATGGTCTCCTTCAAAGTACTCTCCCTGAGACAAGATGCACTTCTGCCAACGCCGTTTCCACTGTTGATAAAATTGTTGAAAGTCTTCAGTTGTGATGCTGTTCAGTTGCCGTGTCGTTTCTCCCTTGATGGCTTCCACATCACCCAAGTGCCGCCCCCGAAGCACCATTTTGCATTTCGGGAACAGGAAGAAGTCACAAGGGGCTAAATCGGGTGAATAAGGCGGGTGGTCTGTCACGGTGATTGAGCTTCGGGCCAAAAACTCACGCACAACGAGCGACGTGTGAGCGGGCGCATTGTCGTGATGAAGGATCCACCTGCCCCCTTGTGCCAAATCCGGTCGAACTCGGGCCACACGAGCTCCGAGACTTGATGTTGATGCACTGTTCCTCAATCAGAGAGAGCTCCATATCGACGGCAGGTGAAAACGAGTAACTTTCAACAAGCAGCCGCACACTGCTACTGACACGCAGAGCTCTCCGGACTCGAACTGAGCGTTGAGAAGATTGGAGACAACAGCAGTGCCACCTGGCGGCGCTTCCACGATACGTGATACGTCACCCCGACGGATTTATACGTATTTTCCAGACAAACCTCGTACTTTAAAATGAAAGGCTATGGAAATCTATTTATACAAAAATAGATGTGTGTATGTAAATGATACATCTCCTCCTAAGCCAATGTAGCAATTTCAACCAAACTTGGTACACTTATGACTTACTATCTGGAGACGAGCAATGTTGGGGTAAGCCATTCGTAGCTCCCTTAGGGGTGGGGGCTCAGGGGGAGCAAAGTATAAAAATAATCGAAAAATGTGTCGAATACACAGTTTTCGGGGTCGCTGAGATGGATAATGACACTCCCGATTTTTTCAAAGTCAAAGTTCAGCTCCCTTTTGGGTGGGGGGCGAAGGGGAGTGATATATAAAATTAAACGAACATAGTGTAGAATACATAGTTTTTGGGGTCGCCGTGGTGAATTGTACACTCCGATTTTTTAGTATCAGGAGACAAGCCACGTGGGGGTAAGACAGCCCAGGAACCCTTAGGAGCGGGGGGGCGAGGGGGGTCAGATATACAAATTAACGAAAATAGTGTCGAGTTCATACTTTTCGGGGTCGCTGAGATGAATAGTGACACTCCGGATTTTTTAAAGTTCAAGTTAAGCACCACTTTGGGGGGGGGCGAGGGGGAGTGATATATAAAATTAAACAAAAGTAGTGTCGAATACATTGTTTTCGGGGTCGTCGAGGTGAATTGTACACTCCGGATTTTTAGTATCAGGAGACAAACCACGTGGGGTTAAGACAGCCAAGGAACCCTTAGGGCGGGTGGGGGGCAAGGGGTAGAGATATTACAATCACCGAGAGTAGGGTCGAATCCATACTTTTTGGGCTTCCTGAAATGAATAGTGACACTCCGAAACTTTTTAATGTCCAAGTTCAGATCCCTTCGTGTTGGGGCAATGGGAGAGTGATATATAAAAATAATCGTAAATAATGTCGAATCCATAGTTTTCGGAGTCGCTGAGATGAATAGTGACACTCCGGCTTTTTAGTATCAGAAGACAAACTACGTGGGGGTAATACACCCAGGGAACCGGTAGGGGCAGGGGGGGTGAGGGAGCTGAGATATAAAAATCATCGAAAGTAGTGTTGAATCCATACTCTTCGTGGTCCCTGAGATGAATAGTGGCACTCCGAAATTTTTTAAAGTCCAAGTTAAGCCCCCTTCGTGGTGGGAGGAGGGCGATGGGAGAGTGATATATAAAAATAATCGAAAATAGTGACGAATCCATAGTTGTCAGGGTCGCTGAGATGAATATTTTTTAAGTCCAAGTTCACCCTACTTTGGGATGGGGGGCGAGGGGGGGGAGTGATATATACAGTAAAATGAATCGAAACTAGTGTCGAATACATAGTTTTCGGGGTCACCGAGGTGAATTGTACACTTCGAATTTTTAGTATCAGGAGACAAACCACGTGGGGGTAGGACACCCCAAGAACGCTTAGGGGCGTGGTGGGGCGGGTGGGTGAGATAAAAATATCATCGAATGTAGTGTCGAATCCATACTTTTCGGGCACGCCGAAATGAAGAGCAACACTCCAGAATTTATTAATGCCCAAGTTCAACCCTCTTCCTGACTGGGGGGGGCGATAGAGGAGTGATATATAAAATGAATCGAAAATATTGTCGAATTCATAGCTTTCGGGGTCGCCGAGGTGAATTGTACACTTCGAATTTTTAGTATCATGAGACAAATCATAGGTGGGGAGAGGGGTAGGACACCCCAGGGACCCTTAGGGTCGGGGGGCGAGGAGGCTGAGATATAGAAAATCATCGAAAGTAGTGTCGAATCCATTCTTTTTGGGGTCGCTGAGATGAATAGTGGCACTCCGGAATTTTTTAAAGTTCAGCCCCCTTCGTGGTGGGGGGCAATGGGAGAGTGATATATAAAAATAATCTAAAATAATGTTGAATCCATAGTTGTCGGGGTCGCTGAGATGAATAGTGCGACTCCGGATATTTTACAAGTCCAAGTTCATCCCCATTTGTGGTGGGGCGCGAGGGGGATTGGGGTATAAAATTCATCGAAAAGAGTGTCGAATTCATAGTTTTCGGGGTCGCTGAAATGAATAGTAACACTCACGATTTTTAAAACTCAAAGTTTAGCCCCCTTTAGGCAGAGGGAGGTGGGGGTGATATACAATAATAATAATCGAATATCCTGCCGAATCCATAGTTTTCGGGTCAGTGAGATGAATAGTAACATTCCGGATTTTTAAAGTCCAACTTCAGCCCCCTTTGGCATAGGGGGTGAAAAAATAACTTGTCGAAAATGACCAAGATAATGGACGTGTCCATGTTTCAGTATGACTTTCAAGTATGACTTACTACCTGGAAAGCATTCGGTGGGAGTAAGACGCCCCTAGAACCTCTAGGGAGAAATATAATCCATATTAATAAATTGTAGTCAGGTTGGCGCGATCTATATACAAGGTGAAGCGAAATTCGCGCACTCGGGCGTCGCAGCGCGACTCCTCACATGCCAGCAATAAAAAAATGTCTGTCACAAAAGTTCGTCCTGCGAGTATATCAGGCAAAAAAAGGACGTTGAAGAGTGGCAATCTGGCAACACTGTAACCACATGTACGATAAGTACCTCTGTCAGCAATTATTATCCGTGTTGTACAGGTGGTGCCATGGATAGAGTTTTGCGTTGACATGCAGGAGGTCGAGGGTTCGATCCTTGGTTGAGGCGCAATTTTTTATTTGCTAATTTCCATCGGACATTACATACTGTAATACAGTAAAACACCGTACCTTAGGTCACATGTATCCTACATTCACAACATTTTGTAACGCTGAACACAACAAATACTTTGCTAGGCCTACTGGTAACGTAAGCCCTAACGAAATGTAATAGACCTGAACGAGGCAAGAATAATAGTTGCTACTAATCTATGAGATCATTGGAGGATAGTACAAAAAAACAGGTTTCACATCTAGTTTATGAAGTGGTGCGAATAAATTCACGCCCACGACGTGAAAGGGCGTCTTTCAAAGCTGACCAATGAAAACAATTGTTCGTCCATTTATAGGATCGTAGTATGTAAGTGCTAATGGTTTCTAGAGGACCCGCTGCAATCGCTATTGACGTTTAAGTTGCCAGATACCACACCACCTGGACTACATTTATGAAATAAAAAAATACACGCTTCAACCCAGGATCGACCCCTCGACCTCCTGAATGCTAGCCCAAAACTGTACCCACCGCACCAACAGTACAGCACAAAGAATATGTGCTGACAGTGGTAGTTACCCTACATGTGTTTACAGTGTTGCCAGACTGCCACTCTTCAACGCCCTTTTTCTGCCGGATATACTCGAAGGGTGCGCCTCTGTGGTGTAGTGGTTAGCGTGATTAGCTGCCACCCCCGGAGGCCCGGGTTCGATTCCCGGCTCTGCCACGAAATTTGAAATATGGTACGAGGGCTGGAACGGGGTCCACTCAGCCTCGGGAGGTCAACTGAGTAGAGGTGGGTTCGTTTCCCCCCTCAGCCATCCTGGAAGTGGTTTTCCGTGGTTTCCCACTTCTCCTCCAGGCGAATGCCGGGATGGTACCTAACTTAAGGCCACGGCCGCTTCCTTCCCTCTTCCTTGCCTATCCCTACCCATTTTCCCATCCCTCCACAAGGCCCCTGTTCAGCATAGCAGGTGAGGCCGCCTGGGCGAGGTACTGGTCATACTCCCCTGTTGTATCCCCCGACCAAGAGTCTGAAGCTCCAGGACACTGCCCTTGAGGCGGTAGAGATGGGATCCCTCGCTAAGTCCGAGGGAAAAACCGCTCTGGAGGGTAAACAGATGATGATGATGATGATGATGATATACTCGAAGGACGAACTTTTGTGAGAGACATTTTTTTATTGCTGGCATGTGAGGAGTCGCGTTGCGACGCCCGAGTGCGCGAATTTCGCTTTCTCCTGTATACTGTACTATATATATACCAAGGCATAAAAATGAAAACAGACGTGAGTTAATGAGACCATTCTAGGCATCTTAAAATTTTAAAACTTGGTACCAGACAAGCTGATGATTTCAGGGTCCCTAGAAAAATCTAAAATTCTCAAAATTCACTTAAGGGGACAAGCTTGGAGTTTCAAATCTGCATAAGAACACAGTCGGTGATATTTATCCAAAGCGATAACCTATAGGTTTCATGGGCTTAAAAGTTAAATGAATGACCTAATTTTAACCTCCTCCCTCATATCAAGATGGCAGCAAAACCTTCCAGGCGAGTCAGAAAATAAAAATTTGACAAAACTGTAGCTTTTCGCCTGTAACCGACGGAAAATTTAAGAGATGTTAAAATATCGAAATATGGAGGCAATTTTAATGACGGTGCAGACCTTCCTTTCTGGTATTTGGAGGCTAAACAATAAGTCGAATCACAAAACGGATGGCACAACCTTGATTCAATTTTGAGTGATCTACAACTTTGGTCCTATGAATTTTTGTCGTATCTCTATCCTTTATACGTTAAATTTGGCTCTATTTCTGGATTTACGTAAATTTTGCACTTTGTACACGTATAATTGATGGTTTGATTCACTTACAGGAAAGATGGGATCATCAAATTCTACATGAATATTGGCCCACCCAGTAGCCATATATGAGCCAAATTCTATGTTTGAAGCTGTCGCATAAGTATCTGAAAAGTAATTCACTGTGTGAAAACCTTACACAAATTTCACCCTATTCAACGTTTCTAAAATAATTTTACCTTTAAATAGATGAGATACGAGGAAATATGTATAAATTAAGGCATAAAAATGACGTGAGTTAATTTGACCATTCTAGGCATCTTAGAATCTTAAAATTAAATGAGGCGTCTTTTCGTACAATCCGTTTTTCGTTTCCCGTTTAGCAGCAGTAATTCTGTAAATGAAGGTGAACATGCATATACTTCCGTCTGTCGATCTGCATATATTCATTTTAGTCGATATGTAGCGACCTAGAAGGAGTGTGTCTGACATTGTAATTAATACTTTACAAATCAATAGTGACTGTCAGCAGAAGGGTGTCTGCTGTTGTAATCAGTACTCTCCACACCGACTTTAACTGGCAGTAGGGATGGAGTCCTCCTCCAACGCCTGTGTACCATTGTAATGAATAATTCCCTTCTCGATTTGACTAGCAGAAGGCAAGGGAGCGTGAATTTCTTTCGAAACTCTTTTACCTGATTCTTTTTATCATTATGTATAGGTGCCCCCTTGCAAGGGTGCCCACGATTATAAACAAATTTACCCATCCAAATGTGACTGACATTACGCATAGTAAATTTCAGTAGACAAGTGGACCTGTCGTTATCATCACAACTCCGCAAATCGCACTTTACATTGGAAATAACGTCTGCGGACCTTCCTATGCTTTTTCTTATTATTCTCTTCATGTACAGTAATTTACTTCGATATCCATATACATATACATTTGCTAGTAGTTAATATAAAACATTAGGAGAAACTTTATTCAATTACTGTGAAATTAAGGGAGATGTTTGATGATTATCCAACTTCTTTCAAATCATTTAAGGACAGTCTAGCTGTCTAGCTCAAGAATTGTCAGGGAATCTGCTACCTGGGTGATAACTCAAAATTTACATCAATGTTGATTGATAGATAGATAGATAGATAGATAGATAGATAGATAGATTGATTGATTGATTGATTGATTGATTGATTGATTGACTGATTGATTGATTGATTGATTGATTGATTGATTGATTGATTGATTGATTGATTGATTGATTGATTGATTGATTGATTGATTGATTGATTGATTGATTGATTGATTGATTGATTGATTGATTGATTGATTGATTGATTGATTGATTGATTGATTGATTGATTGATTGATTGATTGATTGATTGATTGATTGATTGATTGATTGATTGAAGGTACTCTAAAAGCCGACAGGTACATCCACCGGTCATAGTTTATGCCTACAGTCAGTAATGCTTTTAGCAATACAGGAACTTACAACTAATTTACCATGATAATTCCAATTTATTACACAGAATTTTTGTTGAAAAATTTCATGCGATTATGTTATTGCCCTTCTCGCAAAAGGTATCTTCGATGGCCATCGCTTTTTGAAAAATATTTGCCGATGGTGAAGAAACTGATGAAATATTTACACTTGATTATTTAATGATAATTATGTTATTGGCTTTACGTCCCACTAACTAATTTTACGGTCTTCGGAGACGCCAAGATGCCGGAATTTAGTCCCGGAGGAGATCTTTTACGTACCAGTAAATCTACCGACACGTGACTGTCGTATTTGTGCACCTTCAACTACCACCGGACTGAGCCAGGATCGAACCTGCCATGTTGGGGTTAGAAGGCCAGCGCCTCAACCGTCTGAGCCACTCAGCCCGGCACTTGATTATTTTGCCAAATTTCTTCTGAATCTCAATCAGCTTCGCTCTCTAATTCTTTTTTTTTTTTTTTTTGCAAATATTGCATTTGTGCAGATATATTGGGGATATTAATTTATCTGGTACCACGTTCAAGTTTCCAGGTTGTGTGGAATTGTCTCATGAAGTAATGTATATATTCATACTTCAACCTACCTTTATAATATAGTTACATCTCTCTTGCCTCCCATTTATTGCTCAGGATATTAATACTAATAGTATTATTGTTAAAAATGATTATGTTTTGGGGTAGTAATGTTAAAGTAGCCGCCTCTGTGGTGTAGTGGTTAGCGTGATTAGCTGCCACCCCCGGAGGTCCGGGTTCGATTCCCGGCTCTGCCACGAAATTTGAAAAGTGGTACGAGGGCTGGAACGGGGTCCACTCAGCCTCGGGAGGTCAACTGAGTAGAGGTGGGTTCGATTCCCACCTCAGCCATCCTTGAAGTGGTTTTCCGTGGTTTCCCACTTCACCTCCAGGCGAATGCCGGGATGGTACCTAACTTAAGGCCACGGCCGCTTCCTTCCCTTATCCTTGCCTATCCCTTCCAATCTTCCCATCCCCCTACAAGGCCCCTGTTCACCATAGCAGGTGAGGCCGCCTGGGCGAGGTACTGGTCATACTCCCCTGTTGTATCCCCCGACCATAGTCTGAAGCTCCAGGACACTGCCCTTGAGGCGGTAGAGGTGGGATCCCTCGCTGAGTCCGAGGGAAAAGCCGAACCTGGAGGGTAAACAGATGATGATGATGATGAATGTTAAAGTAGGCCTCCACAGTTTCGTGAATGGTAAATGTAGGAGGATGAGAAGAAGTAAAGCAACAAGAAACCTTTTGTTTTTGTTTTCCTCACACCCCAATGAAATAAGGCGTCAGCTAAAGGAAAATAAGTGTCATAAAGCGAAGGATTAAGTAGAAATTCTTAGCATATTATTACACGTAAAATCGGTTTAAAAAGAATAGGCGTGTGCAATTGCTTGTAATGCAAATACTATTACACTTCGCTTTATCCTTGTGGTAAAACATTGAAATAGACCTTTCTGATCAATAATTCATGGAATTAATATATATGTATACAGGCTGTCTGAAAATAAGTTACGAAAATTGTATGGGCATAAATAATGCGATAATATAAGAGAGAAACCGTCATACATTTTTTCCTTTGGCCTTTAAGTAATTGCCAGAGTAACTGGTTCATACCTCTTATGTCCTGCAACGTAGTGCATGACTTCCCAACAGAATGTTAGTGGTGCCGAGTAATAATAACAATATTAGCATTTAGAGCTCCTCAGGAAATGCATGGGGTACGCAGAAATGACCAGAATCGCTTCTAACGAACGTAGCACAGACATGAGCACGTGACTAAGGAATGCACGGTATCAGGTGTTTACATGTGCTGTGCAGTTGGCGAGCAATACAGTAGTGTGCATTTCATGACAGAACACATATAAGGGAGGGGAGGGGACAAGCGAGCCATCGGAAAATTTAAATTTAGAGAATCATTTCCTGTACGTTTCAGCGTTTAGTGCCTTGCAGTTTATAAATGAAATAATAGACATTAATATCCACAGTATGTTCGATACATAAACAATTAAGAGAATTCAACTATCACTAGACATATTTCCTCAATAATTTAAGGATTCAAAAGTCGAGACGGGAAGACACGGTTACTTCAGACAATCTAAATAATGTAAGGAAGATATTTGGCACTGAAATGAAACGAAGTGTCGTATGGCTTTTAGTGACTGGAGTGTCGGAGAACAAGTTCAACTCGCCAGGTGCAGGTCTTTTGATTTGACGCCCGTAGCCGTCCTGCGCGTCGTGATGAGAAATAAATGATAACGAGGGCGACATATACACCCACTCCCCGTGCCAATGAAATTAACCAGTAATGATTAAAATTCCATACCCTGCCAGGGATGGAACCCGGGACCCCTGTGACCAAACGGAAGCACGCTAACTATTTAGCCATTGAGCCGAACCTATTTGGTATTACCAGAGGTATACATTTCATTAACAAATATCAAAACACAATACACTGTATAACAAAAAACGACGCACCAGGAAGGGATTGTCCAATGGCGATAAAATTCGGTGGATGTGGGGAACAGACATAGAAAAAAAAGATCAAATGTGCAGAACAATCGAATGATTTATTGCATAGTTAGAGCGTTACAAATTGAGGACGTCAATAACGTGTTTGTCAACCCTGGCCTGGATGCAAGCTGTCACTCGACGTGGCATAGACTGATAAAGTTCCCGCGGCGACATTCCGGGATATTCCCAATCGCCTTCCCATGATGTCCCAAATGTGCGCTATGAAAGAGAGATCCGGCGACCGAGCTGGCCAAGGAAGGATAGGGAAAGCTTGAAGATAGTTCGTAGCAACACGTCGTGTGTGCATCCGGGCATTATCCTGTTGAAAAGTAATGCCTGGATGTCACTGAAGGAACGGTAGCACAACCGGTCGTAGAATGTAGAATACCGCTGTGTTGTATGTATGCGAGGAATGACTACCAGAGGGGTCCGGATATCAAACGAGATGGCACCCCAGACCATCACCCCCTGTTGTGCGGCTGTGTGGCGTACGATACTCAAGACAGGATCCCCACGCTTGCCTGGATATCTTCAAACACGTCTGCGGTTTTCGTCAGGGCACCGTTGGAAACGGGACTCGTCACTAAAGACTATACGTCCCCAGTCAGCGCAGTTCCACGTTGCTCGAGAGCAGCACCACTGTAATCTGGCTTGACGGTGAACAGGCGTGAGTGGTAAGCGGCGTAATGGGTGGCGCGAGCGCAAATTCCTCTCGCTCAGGCGTTTGTTGATGGTCATGGTGGACACATGTGTGCGGGTCACACGCTGGATCGCTGATGACTCCGGTGCTGCGACAGATGTTCTGACAATCGCTCTGTCTGTCCGTGCTGCTGTGGCCCTCGGTCGACCACTGCCGTCCTGATACTGATTCCTGCCGTTGCTGACCCATCCTTGCCAGCATCGTCTGATCGCCGCAACACTTCGACCCAAATGTCCAGCGACAGCTCGATTCGACCAACCAGCTTCTGTCAATCCGATCGCACGACCTATTTCAAACTCTGACATCTGCTCGTAATGAGCACGAATCCTTCGGCGTGGCATTCTTACTGCCGACGTTAAGATAGTGCAGTCGAATGCAACAGCTACTTTGAACATGCACTTCACAATCGCGCCTTATATACACCTGATGCATGCGCAATTCGGATGCACGGGAGCTCCCCTATTCATTCATTGGACACGAAACTTTAATCATTACCGGGCGAGTTGGGCGTGCGATTAGGAGCGCGCAGCTGTGAGCTCGCATCCGGGAGAGAGTGGGTTCGAACCCCACTGTCGGCAGCCCTGAAGATGGTTTTCCGTAGCTTCCCATTTTCACACCATGCAATTGCTGGGGCTGTACCTTAATTAAGGCCACGGCCGCTTCCTTCCCATTCCTAGGCCTTTCCTGTCCCATCGTTGCCATAACAGCTATCTGTGTCGGTGCGACGTAAAGCAATTAGCAAACATTTGCATGTTTGTTTCGAATGTCATTGCATACGTAATTTCCTTACAATCAGAAAACGCCTTCCCGGTGCGTCGTCTTTTTGTTATAGAGTGTAACTTTCGGATCTACTTTGGACTTAGTTTTATTAGCCTATATCCAAGGATACTCTGTCTAAGCAGCCTTTAATACCTACCAATACAGTACGTGCTCAAATTGTTTACTTTTAATACACGTTATGTTACGTGGGTATGTCATTTCAGACATTGGAAACATTTGTAGTGTGGCGAGCATTGACATGCACGAAATGTACTGTGCTTACCGACATGCTTTATATTTTTTGCTAGTGGTTTTAAATCGCATCGACACAGATAGGTCTTATGGCGACGATGGGATAGGAAAGGCCTAGGAATCGGAAGGAAGCGGCCATGGCCTTAATTAAGGTACAGCCCCAGCATTTGCCTGGTGTGAAAATGGGAAACCACGGAAAAACATCTTCAGGGCTGCCGACAGTGGGATTCGAACCCAGTATCTCTCGGATGCAAGCTCACAGTCGCGCGCCTCTAACCGCACGGCCAACTCGCCCGGTGACATGCTATATAAAACCACTGCGCTCACTCGAAACCGTTTTACTGTTAGTACCCTAGTTTTGTACTCCAGTCGGGTCAGGATACCTTAGCGCATGATAGTAGAAATGAGAATAAAGACGCTACATGATGATCAGATATTGCCCATTGATTCACCGCCAGAACTAGCAAGGTTCTATGCGAACGAGCGATAGGTCAGCGTAGTGCACCGTCCAAATCATCTTGGCCGGCTAAACGATGCATAGGCTAACACAAAAGTTTTTCGCCATTTAACTTACATTTCTTTATCGATTATCAGGTGAGCTTTTACTAGGAGGGAATAAAATAACCCACATATCAATTTTTGTTTCAGAACACTATATCCTCTTACGATTTTAGTTTATTGCAGTAAACAAAATTTAAATTATGCTATTTGAAATACCGTATTCTTTCTTCAAAGCCTTTCGAGACTCGTGGCTACATCTTTATGCGCGGTAATGGTAGAGCGTAGGTCTCTAGACTGCAACATTGCGGTTTCAAACTCGACAGAGTAAGTCAGATTTTGAGAGGGCAGGCGAAAACTTATATCTTCGAAGTGTCGGATGAAGGTTAAGAGAACAAGGCTGCCCAGATTTGCTTCCTCTTAAACCTGCCTGGTGGCCATATTGGTTATGTCTAGAGCTCGGATTTTTAGGTGGTAATAGGTTAGAATGCAAAGAATGTCATGCAACCCTTTCTTCCATAATGTAGCAAGGGTAACATGAATTACAGGAGTTCTATAGACTGTACCCCTAATGTCTATGCAAATCTCAAACCATAACCATTGTACAGGGTAGACTATACTTGTTAATCGTTTCAGTAACTTTGCATTCTAACCTATGAGTACCTAAAATTCTGGACTCTAGTTATGTTTCTGTGGTGGGACACCATGGTTCGCCAGTTCGAGTCCCGTCACTGGAAAAGCGTCCAACATCGTAATGTTGACTACCGGGTTAGGTAAGGTGGTGGTATATAATGTGTAATCAGTTCCAAAGCTCTTCAGAGTGGTCACATGGAGTGAGGACATATGGCGCTCTAAATGGCGATTAGTTGGAGTTAAGAGGGACTCACCATTCACTTGAAAGTTGTAATTGTAAAGAAAATGAAAGGCTGTCAAGGCCTTGCAAACCTAAAACTGCCGGTATTACAAGGGTGGGGAGCCTGATACAAGTGAGCTGAAGCAATATCAGACTGAAATGTAGAAGAAATTGGGAGACGAAGTGGAATCCTTAGAATGACGATAGCATGTAAAGAAAGTAAAAACTCGTAAATGTTCCCTAATGTAGTAAATGAGCAAGAGGTATACAATGAAGTTGAATGTGAATGTTGAGTGAAGTAGCCTGGCACAAGTAAGAGAGGAGAGTGGCATGCTGTAGATGAATGCCAATCATCAACTTAGCACCATCTGCCAAACTTATTTTATGCGCTTGTCGTAAGTAATTTCATATTAGCATTCGATATTATTGGTGGATTTGATACACGTAAGTTACTGAGGGTCAGTGGAAAGGAACCCTGCCGAATCCTATCAGGTACACACATGTTAATGTCATTGTAAGCCCACTGAGGTATAGCCGGAAGGGTAGGACTGAGGATCGCCTACAACAAGACAAAGACATTGAATACCACTGAGGATTGGACAACACCGGAAGGCACCGTGCAAAAGGTGGACAAATTCACGTACCTAGGAGAATTTATAACAGGAAGGAATAGGAGCAATGAGGGAATAACAGAGAGGATAAAGAAGATGCCATCAGCTTTCTGTATGACCAGAGATGTATACAATTAAAAGAATATATCTACAGAAGCAAAGATTAGACATTACAAGGCAACGGTGAGAAATGCTGTAATATATGCTGCTGAGACAATAGCACTAGGAAGAAATGGTGCGGAACAACTAGAGAAAGAGGAGAGAAAAATATTGAGGAAAATACTAGGCGCTAAGAGAGGAGGTGAGAGATGGATGAGGAGACCCAGGGAAGAACTATACCGGAACATGAGGACAATCTCAGATGAAACCAGACTGAAAAGAGCAAGGTTTGCGGGACATGTAATCAGGATGAATATGGATAGAATGACGAAAAGAGTATGGGAAACAACAGCGAGGACACGAGGAAAGACAGGAACCAAGTGGGTAGTTGAACTCCGGAAAGATTGGTCGGAACTGGGGATCAAGGTGGAAAAAAAGGAAAATTGGAGAAGCAAGTACATACCGACTAATATGCCAGAGATCAATGATAGGGATGGATAAAGGAAAAGGATTGAGAGTCACCAGTGGAGTAGACAAGAGAAGAGGATACTGAATATCTCGGAAGAAGAGCGGGAGAGAAGAAGAGAAAGGATGAAGAGGTTCTGGGGGGAGAAGAAGAAAATGCAATCCATGAAGGAGCTGTCAGTAGTCCTACAGAGGCCATAACGCAAGAAGAAGGAGAAGAAGAAGACATGAGAAAAACATGAAAACATGAATGTTCTAAACAATACAAAAGTGTAAAACATATTCTTCTCTACAAGTAGAGAGTTATTTTATAGGTTTGAAATACTCTTCCTTTTCAATTGCATGGGACAAACGACAGGGACATTCTGGTATTTGTGACAGACAGATTCAAACTGAAGGAGTTAAGCGCCGCACAGCCCGGGCTGTAATGATCGTAGGAGTTTGAAACTTCGTACATATGCTAACTAAGCAATTCACCCGCGAATTATGCCACAAAAATTATTAGTTCCAAGTTTTGCCACCAGGCAGTAAGTGTAATTTTCCGTAACTCTGACGTGAGAATATTCTTCCAGCGGAATTGTATTGTGTGAGTTCCTTGGTTGTTTCAGGAACAATCACTGCATTCAGCTTGCGTGACTGTTTGGTGTGGTTTTACAAGTTCCATCACTCTTAGTCCGTTGACGAGATAACCCCCCGTGAGCTTCTTAGTTGTACATTATAGGGGCCACCTTGCGCAACGCGTAATTCCAGTATTTCAAGTACGAAACTGTAACCGCACCGTTAATTTTACGCAAAATGAGGCGACACTACATATCGCACGCCAGGTGAAACATTTACTGCGAGAAGCCTTCAGGAACGACCGCATCATCTCTGGGCATTTCCACATGCGTGACCGTCAATATACCCATATCTCAATCCTTGTGACTTCTGGTTGTGGTAATATCTGAAGCATCGTGACTATCAGGGACATATCCGGACTCTGTCTGATCTACAACCGCTCTGATTGCACGCGATATGCTGCGGTCAACTGTCGACCATGCCGTGTTTCGGATGCGGCATGTTGCTGAGTTGGGAGACCAAATTGAACAGTATTTACAGCCATAAATCGTAATGAACTGGCCAGAATCACCGTCATCATGTGTTTGATCTTTTAATATTGAAAATATTTCTTAACAGACAAAGTAGGGACGTTGAAGGGATGAAGGGCCCATACAAGTTTCAAATTAGTATCCAGTATTCGGGAGATAGTGGGTTCGAACCCCACTGTCGGCAGCCCTGAAGATGGTTTTCCGTGGTTTCCCATTTTCACACCAGGCAAATGCTGGGGCTGTACCTTAATTAAGGCCACGGCCGCTTCCTTCCCAATCGTAGCTCTTTCCTGTCCCATCGTCGCCATAAGACCTAACTGTGTCGGTGCGACGTAAAGCCAATGCAAAGCAAAAAAATTCAAATTTTGAGTCATGTATTGTTCCATCAAACTAAAGAACAAATTTGGAAAAAAAACTTCCGGGCTTAATGCACTTCTGGAAAAACAGCCTGAATCGCCTTTTTTTTCTTTACTCACTTCCTTTTAAATTGAAATTCTAGCCAAACTAACTTATTTTGCATAATACTTTCTGTAATGTGTTCCTTGGTTCAATACCCTCAGGCGTTTCTTGATTTTTGAAGAAATGTTAACACCGAATATAGTTATAAGGGCGTAAATGAAGCTCTGCATTGACTCACATTAGCACTCGTAGTGGTAGGAAAAGGCAAACTGCTTACCTATTCCATTGGATAATGACGATTAAGGAAAGTACTGTAATTTTTTAGGAATAAATAAATAATAAATTTTCCTAGTTTACTATGTTTACCTGAAATTCGTAGCTCATATCCCTAGGACGTTTTCAACATTGAGTTGCTTGCCTGAAGGGCTAAAATTGGGGATTTTTCTGTAACCCTACCACTGCTAACAGCGCCATATATTCGCTTGGTTGCAAGACTTTGAACTAATATTTTTGTGGCGTAATTCGCGAGCGCATTGCTTGTTTAGCATATATACGAAACCTGAGATTCCTACGATCATTACAGATCGTGTTGTGCAACGCTGAACACCGTCACTAGAAGTAGATGATCATTCCGGAATTTAAGACTCGAAGAACCTTGGTGTATTTTCTGAAATTACCCAAGAAGTTAAAATGAGGAAATGAAGAGGAGAAGTAACAAGAAAGATACGGTGATTAATGGGTCTGCATAAAAATAATTGCTATGAGACTAAAATAATGGAAACAGTTACACGCTACATGGAAGATAATGACAGAAGCTCAACTCGTAAAAGCTTGCAGAGACACAGGAGTGGTTAGAGTTTGATATACGCAAGACGAAGATAAGATTAAACTGAAGAATGAAGGCGAATCTGACTCAAGGAATGTGATGGACTGGGGAATGAGCAACAATATTTTGCAATACGATAAGAAGCACAGTGACTGAAAGCAAGAAATGCTTTTTTTTTTTTTTTTTTTTTTTTTGCTAGGGGCTTTACGTCGCACCGACACAGATAGGTCTTATGGCGACGATGGGATAGGAAAGGCCTAGGAGTTGGAAGGAAGCGACCGTGGCCTTAATTAAGGTACAGCCGTAGGATTTGCCTGGTGTGAAAATGGGAAACCACGGAAAACCATCTTCAGGGCTGCCGATAGTGGGATTCGAACCCAATATCTCCCGGATGCAAGCTCACAGCCGAGCAAGAAATGCCGTAATATTTCAAGATATATAAAAAATGTCCACCTCCTGGCTGAATCGTGTTCGGTTCAAATGGCCGCGGGTTCGGTTCCCAGCCGTGACAGAGATTTTATCTGGGTTGTTAATTACTACGGCTCAGGAGTTGAGCGTTTGTGTTTGTCCGAACCGATTCACCGTTGTATTCACACCAAACTCCACACTACCCACCACACATTCACTTAATAATGAATTCTTTTCTCCGCATAGGATTAGAGTCAGGATGGACATCGTAAAATATGGCGAGACTAGTTCGCACCCGCGATCCCATCAGCGTGGATGAAGCGGTAGTAGTAGACGTAGAAGTAGATAAATGTCCTACAGTGGATACAACTGGTGAAATTCTAGGACAGGAATGGCGAACACAACTTGTGCGGCACGTCAGACAACATACTAACATGTGTTTAACATATAACAAAAATCGTGGAAGCGTCGGTCTCTCACCGGTGGGTTTCGTGGTTCATATCCAGGCCACTCCCCGTGTGATTTGTGCTGGACAAGGTGGAGTCGGGACAGGTTCTTCTCCGGATAATCCAGTTTTTCCTTTCATTTTTTATTCCAGCAAAACTCTCCAATATCATTTGATTTCATCCGTCAGTCACTAATCATTGCCGCAAAGTAGTGCCACAGGCTTCGGTAGCTGGCACAATTCAATCAATCAGTCACTATTGATCTGCCTTTAGGGCAGTCGCCCAGCTGGCAGATTCCCTATCTCCTGTTTTAATAGCCTTTTCTTAAATGATCGTAAAGAAATTGGAAATTGATCGAACATTTCCCTTGGTAAGTTATGCGATACCTAACTCCCCTTCCTATAAAAGAATATTTACCCCAATTTGTCCTCTTGAATTCCAACTTTATCTTCATATTGTGATCTTTCCTACTTTTAAAGACACCAATCAACCTTATTCGTCTACTGATGTCCTCCCGCGCCATCTCTCCACTGACAGTTCGGAACATACCACTTAACCGAGCAGCTCGTCTCCTTTCTCCCAAGTCTTCCCAGCCCAAACTTTGCAACATTTTTGTAACGCTACTCTTTTGTCCGAAATCACAAAATCCAAATCGAGCTGCTTTTCTTTGGGTTTTTTGCAGTTCATGAATCAAGTAATCCTGGGGAGGGTCCCACACACTGGAACCCTACTCTAGTTGGGGCCTTACCAGAGACGTATATGCCCTCACCTCTACATCCTTACTTCAACCCCTAAGTACCCTCATAACCATGTGCAGAGATCTATACATTTTATTAACAATCACATTTATGTGATTACCCCAATGAAGGTTTTTTCTAACACCTAGGTACTTACAATGATCCCCAAAAGGAACTTTCACCCCATCAAAGCAGTAATTAAAAATCAGAGGACTTTTCTATTTGCCAAACAAAATACCTGACGTTTAACCCCGTTTATCATCATACCATTCCCCACCGTCCATCTTTCAACACTATCGAGATCACCTTGCAGCAGCTCACAATCTTTTAACTTATTTATTAATCTGTACAGAATAACATCATCTGCAAACAGCCTTATCTCTGATTCCACTTCTTTACACATATCATTGCTTTACAACATAAAGGTCCAATCATACTGCCTTGAGAAATTCCCCTCTATTCCTACTCTAATTCTCTGAGTTCTATTTTCTAGAAATATAGCCACTTTTTTGTTGTTGTTGATTGCATATACCCGAGAGTCCCGTGGCGAACACTAGGCCACTCTACTCGTCTGTTTCAGCGACTTGTGAAAAATTCACATCAGCACCAGCACGACATACACTAGTGGAGGAAAAACACTCTGTCGATGACGGAACAAGTCCGCCATGTCAGAACTGAAACCTCCTCTTCGCTGCACTGTTAGTATTCAAATTAATTTAGCTAGTGCTAATTGGCAAGGTAGGAGATGGTATTTGTTGATGGAATTATAAATTACAAGAAGAAGAAGGCAAGTAGTGAGGGCAAGGCGATTTTTCTTGGTGGGGGGGGGGGGTGACTAGCGAACAATAAGTTGTCGGGGAGGCATGGCAGGGAGATGAGTAAGTTGGGAAGAAAGAAGATTGAGGAGGAGATAGAGAAGTGCAGGGTTGTTGTTACTTGGTTGAGAGAGATGAGGACTGAAGCTGTTGAAATGTGGTGGTGGAGAACTTGGTTTGCGGAGGTGCCTGGCGTTCTTATAATGAGACCGTATGGCCTTCTTGATGAAAGGGCACCCTGGGAAAGAGGCCGCATGTTTCCCCTCACAGTTCGCACACCTCGCCTGGGTACGAGGAACCACGCAGTCAGTATGGCGATGGTCACCACCACACCTATTGCACCGGGTGGAGTTGGTGCACGTAGCAGCTGTGTGGTGTAACTGCAGGCAGTTGTAACATTCAATAACCAGGGAGGGGTGGGGGGTGGGGGGTGGGGGAGGGTTGAGGCGGGGGTGCTGGTTCGGTGCTTGAAGAAGTCAGAGGCGCTGATGACCGGCGTTTTCTTCTTCTTCTTCTTCTGGTCTGAGTGGCGCTGGAGGTGAGGTTTGGTACAGGGATAGAGCTTGGGTCGGGAGTCGAAGTCAGGGTAATTTCTGGGGATGGAGTTGGTTCATTAGTTTGAGCTTCCTGGGTTTGAAGTGGGACGGTTGGGACGGTATCAGTCTGGATTATTTTAGGTTGGAGTGGAATAGTGTCTGTCTGGATTATTTTAGGCTTAGTGAAGGGAGCTTGAGTGGAACGGTCAAGAGTAGCTGGTTGACAGGTGTTGCTGACTGGATTGATGAGCATGGGGGTGGGGATGTCTGCATACTGGAGTTTACGGAGGATGACGGGAATAGACTTATTGTAAAGAGGGGTGAGGATAAGGTGGTTGTTGTGAGTTTCTTCTATGGTGGCTATGTGCTTGCTGAGGACTGGTTCTATTGCTTCAATTACGGATTTACGAGTGAGGGGGATGGGGCCGGGGTTGGTAAGAGGGATGACGAGGAAATTATTTTTTGGTGCAACTGGAAAAGATGAATTTTTATGGATATAGCGGAAGGGATGCTCGAAGGGGGATTCCTCGGACTCGACGAAGACTTCAGCTTCTTCTTCTGCTTCATCCTCTTCGCCGGTGTCATCTTCCACTATTTCTTCATCTACGACGTAGTCAAACCCAGGCAGTTCGTCGGCGGGGCAGAAAGGGATATTGCCGCTGGAAAGCTTTTCTGAGAGAGGGGTGATGGCTTTAGGGACAATAGGGAGGATGAAAATGACATGAGAGTGTTCATTTTCATCTATCCGGTGAATGAATTTAGTGAGGGTAAGAAGAGTAGAGGCGATTTGCCTTCTATGAAGAAATAGCTTGGCTGAAGAGATATCTTCAGGGGGGGGATAACCAGATAATTATCATATGGGCGGGTGGGTGCATCAGAGAAATCAATGATGAGAGGAAGGTTGAAATCTTGGTATGGGCCCCAGCTGCTCGGTCCACCGGGGGAATCCATATCCGTAGAAAGTTTGAAGAAGAAAAGGAAAAGAGAGAAAAGTCAATAGAAAAAGATGAGGGGAGAGGTAGGCTTGGTAGTGGGTAGTGGGTCAGGAACTAGCACTAGGGTCAAACTCCGAGGAGGACCTGGGTGCACTCAGGGGGTACCAGTCGTGCCAGGTATAGTTGTAACGGATCGCGCCGGGACAAGGCACGAACAGGTACACACTGAGCGCAGACAAATTTGCTTTAATTTGGCCTAATAAGTCCAGTCGGCTGGGCTGGTACTTGTGAGCGGTCGAGCAGCTGGTGTGGAAATGAGAGACCGCAGAAAGGTGGCCTCCCAGAGTGTATCCAGAAAGTCGGACCGCGCTGTGAAATTCAATATGGCGGCCGTTAGCGGGCGACTCTTGAAGCAGCTGGCGGCGAGCGAGCCAGGGCTCGCAGTAGTCAGGCGGCCGGTGAAGCGCTACTAGCGGCGACGTGGTGGTACTAGGGAGTACCGTAAGGTGAGCGCTTGGCGGAAGAAGCGGGCGAGCTAGCGGTGTGCAGGAAGCAAGCTCGGTGACTGGGCCCTCTGGAGTTCTTCACTGCTCAGAGCATCAACTTGGAATGAGTGCTGGCTGAATATAGCCACCCATTCAGCCACTCTTTTTCTATTTTTTTTTTTTTTTTTTTTTTTTTTGTTGTTGTCAAGTAGCTGGGAGTCCCGTGGCACACTTCGGCCACTCTACTCATCGGTAACGATGACGTTGGTTCAGAAGCACGGCGTATCGCTGGCGGGGCGAAATCAATCTGTCGATGGCGGAGCATGTCCGCCATGTCAGAACAGAAAACCCCTCTTCACTGAGCTGTTAAAAATTCAAGTGAGACTAGTGCTAGGGGAAGAAGGTAGTTTGTGAATAGTCCAATAGCACTCATATTTGGCAGTAGTCTTCCATGATCTACCCTATCAAATGCCTTACATAAGTCAATCGCAATACAGTCCATGTGGCCTCCTGAAACCAGCATATCTGCTATATCTTGCCGAAATCCTACAAGCTGAGCTTCAGTGGAATAACCTTTCCTGAACCCAAACTGCCTTCTGTCAAACCAGTTATTAATTTGGCAAACATGTTTAATGTAGTCAGAAAGAATGCTTTCCCAAAGATTGCATGCAATGCATATCAAACAGACTGGCCTGTAATTTTCAGCTTTATGTATATCACCATTTCCTTTATACACAGGGGTTACTATAGCAACTCTCCGCTTATAAATAAATATTTCAGATATGCTACTATATCCCAACCCATTGCCTTTAGTATATCCCCGGAAATCTTATCAATTCCAGCTGCTTTTCTAGTTTTCAACTTTTCTATCTTACTCCAAATGTCATTTTCATCATGGGTAAATTTTAATACTTCTTTAGTATTACTCACGTCCCCTATTTGGACATTATCCTTGTAACCAACAATCTTGACATACCGCTCACTGAGTACTTCTGCCTTTTGAAGATCCTCACATACACACACTCCCCTTGTTCATTAATTATTCCTGGAACGTCCTTCATGGTTCTGACTTAAAATAACTATACATACCCTTCAATTTATCACTAAAATTTGTATGACTGCTAATTATGCTTGCCATCATGTCATCCTTAGATGATTTCTTTGCTACATTCAAATTTCCTAGTAAGTTTCTTCAATTCCTCCTTACTTCCACAACCATTTCTAACTCTATTTAGTTCCAACCTGCACCTCCTTCTTAGTCTCTTTACTTCTCTGTTATAATATAGTGGATCTTTATCATTCCTTACCACCTTTAAAGGTACAAAAGTATTTTCACATTCCTCAACAATTACTTTAAACTCATCCCAGAGTTTGTTTACATTTTTATTTACCATTTTTCAGAGACCATAGTTACTTTTTAAAAACTCCCTCATGCCTCTTTTATCAGCCATATGGTCCTGCCTAATAGTCCTAATTTTAATACCTTCCTTTCTTTCACATTTATTTTTAATTACCACACAAACAGATTCGTGATCATTAATACCATCTATTACTTCGGTTTCTCTATAGAGCTCACCTGGTTTTATCAGCACTACACCCAAAATATTCTTCCCTCTAGTTGGTTCCGTCACTTTCTGAATCAGGTGCCCTTCCCAAATTAACTTATTGCCATTTGTTATTCATGCTTCCTGTCGTTCACATTACCTTCAAAATTGACATTTGATAAATTGAGATCACCTGCTACTATCACATCACTTTCCATATCATTTCCAAGATAGGTGATTACCTTATCAAATAATTCTGAATCAGCGTCAGCGCTACCATTTCCCGGTCTGTACACTCCAAAGACATCGAGTTGCCTATTATCTTTAGAGGTGAGCCCTACACCCAGTATTTCACGTTTTTCGTCCTTAACTTTTTCGTTGCTTACAATTTCTTCTTTCACGAGAATGAATACTCCCCCTCCTACCATTCTTATCCCATCTCTACGATACACACTCCAGTTCCGTGAGAATATTTCTTCATCCATGATATAATTTCTCAGTCATGATTCAACTCCTATTACAATATCTGGTAAGTATATATCTATTAAATTAATAAGATTCCTTTGTTTACAATACTTCTACAGTTGAGCACTAACATTTTTATGTCATCCCTACTTGATTTTCAATTCCCTGTTCGCTTAACACCGCTCCCTAAGCCACCCCGTTTCTCTGAATTTACCAGCCTAAAACCCTTCTAAACAAGTTTCCTAACTTACATATACCACTGCGGTTTAAGCGAAGGCCATCTGAGCGCAGATCCCTGTCTCCTACCCATCCATTAGGATCTAGAAATCTCACTCCCAGTTTCCCACATATCCACTCCATAGTCTCATTTAAATCCCCAATCACCTTCCAGTCAGTATCCCTCCTACACGGTATTCCACTGATAACAATCTCCGTTTCCGTAAACTTCATCCGTGCTGCATTTACCAGATCCCACACCACCCCAACTATGTTGGTACTTATACCTGCTTGCCGTAAGTTGTTAGTACCAACGTGAAACAATACCACCTTATCCTTTCCCTCTTCCTTCTCTTCTACTTTCCTCAACATCTGCCACGACCTAATTCCTGGAAAACACTCTACCCTGGTTCCCTTTCCTCCACTCACTTTCCCCACATGTCTAAAGATGGAATCCCCCATGACCAGAGCCTCAACCCTACCCACCTCATTTGATCCCTTCCCCTCCTGGTCAGCTCTATCTTCTCTCACTGCTGCAGAAGCTACTTCATCCTCCCTTTTCTCCCTCCCATGACCCTGTTCCACATGTCTTTTCCTTTCCACTACACTACATTTCCCTTTCCTACGTTTTCCCTTCCTCCCACTTCCACACATCTCAGCAACAGTTCCTTGTTCCTCATCTTCCCTCGGTTGTCCTACGTCCTACACCATAGCCTAATAGAAGGAAACTACAGACGAGCTACACAAAGATTACTTTTAACAATCTTATTAGGTATCTACTTTACTATTCTCCAAGCCTATGAATATATTGAAGTCCCTTTTACCATTAGTGATGCTGTATATGGCTCAACTTTCTTCGTAGCAACATGATTCCATGATCTACATGTAATTATTGGAACTACATTTCTATTAATCTGCTTATTACGACATTTAATATGTCATTTCTCAATTAATCATCATTTTGGATTTGAAGCCGCCGCATGATATTGGCACTTTGTCGACGTAGTATGATTATTCTTATATATTTCTATCTACTGATGAGGAAGATAATTTATTATTTATTTAGTATATGAGTACATTTGACTTACAATCAAAAAGATTGATTCATTCAAAATAAATAATCTGAATTATATTTATTATTTCATCATTCACAATATGTACAATACTTAAAGCTCGTACCGATTTCTCACTGACACCTTTCTGAATTTTTATCCTGAACAGAGCGTTTAGCCTGCAATCTCCTCCCCCTTAAAACATTAAACCACATGTCTTCTTCAATTCCCTCATTTCCTTCCCATCCCTCCTTTACACCTACTGTATCTTGTACATTATTTGAGGGAGGCCTACTTCCCTTCCTGTCCTCTGAGAGAACCCTAATTATCTCCCTCAAACTCTCCAACTCCTCCCTCATACTCCTTAATGGCTGGTCACACCCACAGTTCCTACACTTGCACTGCGTAGCCATTATTTACGGAATAATGGGAAGAAAAGGAAAAAATAAAATATCTTATTCTGTGCAATTAAAATTGAAAGGAAAGAAATATTACCTATAAAATTGAAAGGAAAGGAATATTGTATAGGGTAGTTCACAAAGATCACACAACAACAAGTAAATTAATATAAGCTACTACTACACTACAATACTACTTAGTTGTACGAATTTTTTTGCTACCACGCCCTAACAGAATGAAAATTGCTGTCTCACGCTCCAGGATAGTACCATTGAGGTAGTAAGGGTGCTGAGTCCGAGGAAGGAAATAAACCGTGGACGGTAAATGGATTCAATAATAGTAATAATAATAATACTAATAATAACTATAAAAATAATAACCAACTCTTTTGTAGCCATTCACAACATACAAACCGCACTACACACGCGCAAGCAAAGTACCTGCTTCTCTTTGATGCCGCTGTTAACTCAGTTTACAGCATTTCTTGACTTCATGAAATACACACACCCATCGGTATTTGGAGGCGTTGTAGTTGGTGGTGGCGGCAGCGATTAATGTTTTAAGAGGAAGTACAACTAGGAAATCATCATCACTATCTAAAGGCTTTGCCTTGTCGCTGCAACCATTGATCTCTTCTCTCTGCGATCCTTTTCATCTCTCCATAACCTTGGCATCCCATCATCTCAACTACCTCTTCAATGATCTTCTTCTGTGGTTTTCCCTCTGCCTTTCTTTCCCATCACCTTGCCTTAGAACAAGTTCTTTATGAAGTAATTATACCAGAGAATGTGACCAAAAACTGACGCTTTTCTCCTTTTTATCGTTGTTAATAAATGTCTCTGGGTGTTTATTTCCCTAAGCACTGCTTCATTAGTTTTCTTAATCCAGCTAGTTCTTGTCATCTTCCTCCATAGCCACATTTCCACTTTCTCTAGTCGTTTCAAGTCCTCCTTCAAGAGAGTACATCCTTCACAGCCATATAGCAGCACACTTCAAATGAATGTTTTGATAAACAATTTATTTTGTTCATTATCTAAGGATGTATTAATTAAGAGCTGCTTCTTCTCTTCAAAGGCTTTCTTACACAGGGAAATTCTTCTTTTTATTTCCACAGTGCATCTCTTGTCATCAGTAATAACTGTTCCTAAGTAGCAGAACTTATGAACCTGTTTTATTAAAATATTTCCAATTCTGAGAAGTCCCTCTGGCTTCATTTTAGATGTGCTTACAACCATAATATTAGTTTTACTCACATTAATGTTAAGTCGGAAATCTTTTAAAGAAATAATATTCTCAAAAGATAATCAGACAGGAATAATGGACGAAGTCCCGCCGTTCCAAGAAGGAAAATATCGGATAAATGAAGGCAAGAGTCCCGAAGGTCATGAAGAACTTAAAGACTCCCCAGGCCTCGCGAACATAACACTCCCGGGGTCGGAAGGGAATAAGAGTTGACCAAGGGTGCGGAAATGGGAATTATGATTATGACCAGCCGGACACATTTAAAGCAATGCTAGAACTATCCTGGGGCCTGTGATCACAAATCAATGCTCCAGATTTTTGAGCTTCTAGGATCCCTCACCTTTTAGTCACCTCTTATGTTAGACATGCAGTATCATGGGTTTATTCTACCACATCCACCCAGAGGCGGAAACTATAAGTCATATTATTACATAGCAAATCTACAATTCCAGGGTTTTATTTCGTTTCCTATGCAGGGTTAGTCTCTCCTCTATGGCAAAGCGCGGGGAGGTGATTGAGGGGATGATATAAAGGATGGTAACTGTGTCGGAGGTGGGTATGGTAAAGTAGTCTTGGGTAAAAATAAAAAGTTTGCGGAGGCTTCGCTATGTTACCCCAACACTCATGCAAGCGAGCAGAATGCGTAGTGTAAACGCTGGTCCAAATAGAAACATATATGGAGTCCACGAGAGAAATAATCATATAATAGCGACGCAAAATTAAATTAAAGCAAATGAGGCACATAACTTTCTTGACCTTAAATATCTCCAGGGAATCTTGCATGACACGAGTAAAACGGAATAGAAATTTTACAACGAAGGATAATCGTAATCTTAATGAAACTTGAATGTTTTTTAACAGTAAGCAGTTTTCTATTATCTCTTCAAAACACTTTAAAGAAGGTAGTAGCGACATAGGCAAAGGCATATGTATATATTTATATTTATATTTCTATCATCACAAGGGGGAAGCAATGCGAAAGATTAAAAAATGGAGATGACAAGATAAAGATTAATTTTTAAATTACAGTTCCTAAATATAGCTCCTACGGTCAGCGTATCAATAAAACAATTGAGTTGCAAATGGGGAACAATGGTTAACACAACCAAAATGTGAAAAGATTAAAGTACTTCTCGCTACAATCGTACATCATATACATGAATCAAGAAAAATAGATCAAGGGAACAAGGCAAAGGAGGGGAAGGCCGAGGGGTTTAAAAGAACGTTAGGTTCTCCAGAAGAGACGAGTTTACAATTGCGGAACATGGACGTGCCTACGTTGTCTTCTTACTGACATTAGCTTTACATGGCTTGGTCATGATCTCACTGTGGTTGCTGCCTTGATCAAGATATCGCTGTCTTATAGTCATACATGGACTTGCCTACGTTGTCTTCTGACTAACACTGGCTTTGCATTGCCTGGTCATGATCTCACTGTGGTTGCTGTCTTGATCAAGATATCGCTGTCTTATAGTCATACATGGACTTGCCTACGTTGTCTTCTGACTAACACTGGCTTTGCATTGCCTGGTCATGATCTCACTGTGGTTGCTGTCTTGATCAAGATATCGCTGTCTGATAGTCATACATGGACTTGCCCACGTTGTCTTCTTACTGACATTAGCTTTGTACTGCCTGGTCATGATCCTTGTCTTGTGACCCTGCGTTCTTGTTTGTTCCCCTGTACACCGGGTAATCTCATACGGGACCTTTGAATCTTCTTTCCGTACATGGTTGTGCGTTGAAACCACCCAGTGTCATCGTGACACATTTTTTTATCCACTTTTATCAGTACCCTGACCAGCGTCTTCCAGAAATGTTCTATATCTGCACTGTCTTTCCAGTTCTTGTCGTTTGTAGTGCCTGTGCGTTGAACAATGTATAAGTTTCGTTTCTTCCCGGCCATGCCCATCCGTTCTGCAATATTATCAAGATAACCTTGGTCCACTACAACGCCGTGCCAAGCATAAACTTTCGTTCATTTACCCGGACTCCGGTCTTCAGTGTCACGTATCTTTTCGATTTCACCGTGTTCTCATCTCCCAATCTAGTTTCCTGTAGTGGCAGTATCATGTCATCTCATGCCATCGTGGGTTTATTTAATTTACCGACCCTCATCATAGTTTTTATGTTGACGGTACCTCATTTAAAAGTCCTCTTTGGTTGTAGTTTTGTCTGGGAGCTCCAACTCTCACTTTGCATACGACGCAGACTCCCCTGAATCCGACTGCCTGTCTGCGCCGACCGAGGGATTAAACCTCTGGAGTACAGTAGAGTAGTGGCTAACATGTGTTCCATGGTTATTTCGTAAGCCGAAGTATTGATTTGGGTTGCCGCATTGTCGGTAGCATCGTTACAACTGAGGTAGTAAGCCCCAGAGGATGTATTCAGGCCGCTCCTAACGTGGAGAACCGACTCTTTTTCTAGCCGCTCCACTGGACTACAGACGCTGCGAATTTGCCTCTTCTACCAACTACGCTGTTCAGAAATTTGGGATTCATTATGGATCATAGTTATTCAACATAAGAATATGCACTTGGTTTTAATTTTTCCTGTTAACGCTAGGAATACCAACTTTGTACCCACCGCCTACTATTTCTTCCTCTATTCATTTTAACATTTGAAATAAAAGGTTGTAAAATGTATTTATTGTTACTAACTAAGAATGATGCCGAATGGTGTATTTGGTTTGTTAACTTTTACCGTCTGAAGGCGATACAGAGTCATTCCCCCCTCGGTATTCGATGTAACAAATGACTTATTTGGTACTGGCATTCTTTTTCCCCCACAGCATTGTTGGCCACACAGAGCAAAATTTAAATAGTTTCTTTGTTGTGGAACTCATTGTTGATTGCTCTAGGCTTATTAACTGCATACTACATGCAGAAATGTGTGTCTAATCCAAGAGCACTAACAATGAATATTTTTCAACTGGCTGATGCTGAAATACTATCCGAGCTAGCTAATTGGTATGGAGATGAAGACAGTGTATTACTGTTAGTGAAAATTAAGATGGAACAGAGAATATCAGAGCTCTTCCCTGTTCAAAGTGAACAACGCTACCATCAAGAGATACACAGAGAAACACTGTTATCTGCCAGACGTGTGATGAAAGTTCATCAGAGTGAAAGCTGAACATTGAAAATATTTGCATTTTAAAAATCGATCAGTCAGCTATTTATTTGTAGGAGAGTCATTGAAAAATTGGCACTTGGTAATGTTCCTTTCTTGCTAGTGGCTTTACGTCGCATCGACACGGATAGGTCTTATGGCGACGATGGGATAGGAAAAGTCTAGGAGTTGGAAGGAAGCGACCATGGACTTAATTAAGGTACAGCCAGTATATTTGCCCGGTATGAAAATGTGAAAGAACGGAAAACCATCTTCAGGGCTGCCAACAGTGGATTCGAACCCACTATCTCCCAGATGCAAGCTCACAGCCGCGCGCATCTAAACGCATGGCTAACTCGTCTGGTCCTTGATAATGTGACCGAGTTAAAATAAGCTGTCATTGTTGAAAAATCTCATTAGTCGATTGTAAAGAACGCAAAATATGTTGTTTGCTGTTTGTATAAATATCTTCAGTAATAAACATCATAAATTCCCAGAACAGAAACTTGACTGTAAATGGTGGCCACAATGTACCCATCCCCCCACGCCCCCTTGGTATATAGTGAAATAAAAATTATGTTGTCTTTCCTAGGGTTAAAGTAGTCCGAGGAACTAACTAATGAGAACATTGCAAAACGAATTTCCACGGAAGAGAATGAAGATTAATCAGAAAATGACAATGAAACACAGATACAGAAGCGATGCCAAATACATCAACAGAACGAGGGAGGGAAAATTGCAAACCAGTTCAAAATACGGAAAAATATCCTGTGCAATAAGTGTTCTGGTCCAGCAAGAAAAGATTAGTGCGGTTATTTTCCACATAATTAGAGTATTTACAATAACAAGAATTCGAATATTGAGGAGTCCTATCTTCATGGCAACTAAAATTAAATTTCATACAGTTAAGCAAAGTGAAATATAATGTATTAATGATGTCTCATTCCTGTATTTTTTAAAACAACCAATGATTTCTCCATGGGACTTTTCTCCCATTGGTTCCTCTAGGGGGAAGACGAAGTCCTTCTAGTGCTAAATTACAGGGTCCACCACCATTATCCTTTTCTTTAAGTCTAACAATATTTTAAGGCCAAGCTATATCTTCTACAAAAGGACATGTGTTTATTTCAATCTTAATTCATCTATATGAACAAAGTTGTAGTGGGTCCGTTGTCTGAGATTTCGTTTGTATAGGTATTTTAAGGCAGAAACAGGTTCCAAGGAGGACATTCCAGGAATAATTAATGAACAAGGGGAGTGTGTATCTGATGACCTTCAAAAGGCAGAAGTATTCAGTCAGCAGTATGTAAAGATTGTTGGTTACAAGGATGATGTCCAGATAGAAGAGGAGACTAAGGCCAAAGAAGTAATAAAATTTACGTATGATAACAATGATATTTACAATAAGATACAAAAGTTGAAAACTAGAAAAGCGGCTGGAATTGATCAGATTTCTGGGGATATACTAAAGGCAATGGGTTGGGATATAGTACCATATCTGAAGTACTTATTTGATTATTGTTTGGTCGGAGGAGCTATACCAGATAAATGGAGAGTTGCTATAGTAGCCCCTATGTATAAAAGAAAGGGTGATAGACATAAAGCTGAAAATTACAGGCCAGTAAGTTTGACATGCATTGTATGTAAGCTTTGGGAAGGTATTCTTTCTGATAATATTAGACATGTTTGTGAAATTAATAACTGGTTCGATAGAAGGCAATTCGGTTTTAGGAAGGGTTATTCCACTGAAGCTCAACTTGTAGGATTCCAGCAAGATATAGCAGATATCTTGGATTCTGGAGGTCAAATGGACTGTATCGCGATTGACCTGTATAAAGCATTTGATAGGGTGGATCATGGGAGACTACTGGCAAAAATGAGTGCAATTGGACTAGACAAAAGAGTGACTGAATGGGTTGTTATATTTCTAGAAAATAGATCTCAGAGAATTAGAGTAGGCAAAGCTTTATCTGACCCTGTAATAATTAAGAGGGGAATTCCTCAAGGCAGTATTATTGGACCTTTATGTTTTCTTATATATATAAATGATATGAGTAAAGGAGTGGAATCGGAGGTAAGGCTTTTTGCGGATGATGTTATTCTCTATAGAGTGATAAATAAGTTACAAGATTGTGAGCAACTGCAACGTGACCTCGAAAATGTTGTGAGATGGACAGCAGGCTATGGTATGTTGATAAACGGGGTTAAAAGTCAGTTGTGAGTTTCACAAATAGGAAAACTCCTCTCAATTTTAATTACTGCGTTGATGGGGTGAAAGTTCCTTTTGGGGATCATTGTAAGTATCTAGGTGTTAATATAAGGAAAGATCTTCATTGGGGTAATCACATAAATGAGATTGTAAATAAAGGGTACAGATCTCTGCACATGGTTATGAGGGTGTTTAGGGGTTGTAGTAAGGATGTAAAGGAGAGTGCATATAAGTCTCTGGTAAGACCCCAACTAGAGTATGGTTCCAGTGTATGGGACCCTCACCAGGATTACCTGATTCAAGAACTGGAAAAAATCCAAAGAAAAGCAGCTCGATTTGTTCTGGGTGATTTCCGACAAAAGAGTAGCGTTTCAAAAATGTTGCAATGTTTGGGTTGGGAAGAATTGAGAGAAAGAAGAAGAGCTGCTCGACAAAGTGGTATGTTCCGAGCTGTCAGCGGAGAGATGGCGTGGAATGACATTAGTAGACGAATAAGTTTGAATGGCGTTTATAAAAGTAGGAAAGATGACAATATGAAGATAAAGTTGGAATTCAAGAGGACAAACTGGGGTAAATATTCATTTATAGGAAGGGGAGTTAGGGATTTGAATAACTTACCAAGGAGATGTTCAATAAATTTCCAATTTCTTTGAAATCATTTAGGAAAAGGCTAGGAAAGCAAGAGATAGGGAATCTGCCACCTGGGCGACTGCCCTAAATGCAGTTCAGTATTGATTGATTGATTGATTAATTGATTGTTTTGCTCATTTTTTTAGGTATTTTTCCGTTTTAGATCAACTCAAGAACTTACTAGCCGTTTTTAGCTCTCGTCTCTTTTTGTCTGTTCGTTCTACCATCACGGCGAAACGGCTGGGTAGACCTCATTATAGTAAAGTCAGAATCATAAAATTCTGCACGCACATTGACACTACCAATTCCCATATGTTATTCAAATTTTATGATTCCAGCTGCTACAGGAGTATCCGCAAAATAAAGTAATGCGTGTAAACTATACCCAAATTTCACCTTATTTAATGTTTCTTACTCAATCTCACCCATAAATCTAGGAGATACGAGAAAATGCCATAGGACTAACCATGTAGAACACTAAAGTAGGCGTCTGATGGTGAAATCCGTTTCTCTATGTGACGCACAAATCTCGAAATGAAAGCCTGTAATTATAAACGTGCCCAAGCTTACCTATATAAATAAAGATGTGGGGGGGTTAGCTCTCTGTCATTTCGTTTGTTCTGCCAATTTTTCAGATATTTATCCGTTTTAGGTCAACTCAAGATCATATCAGTGGTTTTTAGTTTTCGTGTCTGTCTGTCTGTTGCACCATCACGGCGAATCGGCTGGATAGATCTCGACCAAACGTCATATTTAGAGTATACTCATCCAGAGAATGGTTTAGATATGCATATGATTTAAATGTTGCTGAACAGATTGGGGGTTAATGGGAAAACCAGAACAGTTCTTCCATTTTCTCACATACTATTGATTTTGTCTAAAATCCGTGCACTATGCGTAAAACGCAGTTTCATTACAATCAACTTTTGTTATGTACATAAATTTGCTTAATCTTCAAATGCAGGAAGAAATTGCTGTACGTTTGTTATTTCCGTTATTTCATGAAGTACTGTATATGTACTTGTCGTACAACGGTAAATAACGGAGATGCTTTCGAAAAACTGGAATTTTTTTGTCCAAGTCCCGTGGAATACTTGGTGCGTGTCACTTCAAGGTGGGTTAACAGGAAGAAGTAATTGCTTCTTTAGTAGTTGCTTTACGGCACACTAACACAGATGTGTCTTATGGCGACGATGGGATAGTATAGGCTTAGGACTAGTAAGAAAACAGCCTTGACCTCAATTAAGATACAGCCCCAGCAATTTGCCTGGTGTGAAATGGAAAACCACGGAAAACGATTTTCAGGGCTACCGACAGTGGTTTTCGAACCCACTATCTCCCGAATGCAAGATCACAGCTGCGTGCTCCTAACCGCACGGCAAACTCGCTCGGTGGAAGAACTAAAGGGCCATTTTACTTTTTGAAAGAACAGGTAATATGGGGTGGTTTTCATGTGTTTTCTGCCACAGCGCCATTCCAGTGGTCAGAGAAACAACAATATGTAAGCGAGAAGTACGCACAAGGAACTGTACCGTACAATAGACTCTCTGATCGTCCTCACTCTGTTTCCACTTTGTTCATCTTTATCGCACTTCACGTTACTGACACTGCTTTCGTAGACAAATATCAGACTAAACTTACGCATTAAATGTTTGAATACAGTAATGTAAATTCGCATACATCCAAGAAGGAAGCATGTAATCCATTGCAAATTCTCGTGCGAAGAACTGGCACAACTGCTAGTAAAAAACAAAGAACCAAGTCTAACGAATGAAAGCACTGCAGCACAGATGTGATATTGAAGAGAAACATATGTTGGGACGTCGGCTTTAAGAGCTATCACTCATCGTTCTGAAGTTGGCTGACTGCATTCTCCACTCACAATCCATATTCGACAAGCATCATTAAACACCGTCCTTCATTCTGAAGAGAATTTGTGAGAATTCTGGAGTAAGTTGAAGGAGTTCAGCAATGGAAAGCGAATCTCTGTACAGTAAGTAGTGTAATACTAATAACAGAGAATGGAGAGCAGTAATTAACTAGGCCGCAGAGATTGCCAGAGAAAGGAGATCTAAGTAGATGATGACTGCGCACTCTGTATCTATTATTACGTTTAAGGGGATGATAACCGATGTTCTGCGCCAACATTTTGAAAGGTATGTGTCATTTTTAAAATTTTTAGCCTAAGTTCTTTCGTATTTGCACAACGAAATATATAGTGGAAGAATAAAGGAATTCACTCCAAAATATTAAAATATTACCAGAAACTCAACTCAAATATATTATTTAAAAATCATAGCTATTGAGAAGTAAGTCATTTTATTAGATAAGATTACTCTTCACTCTTTGACGATAATGCGAGAAAAATTAAAGTCAGAGCAATGTGTGGCGCGAGAGATAATTCACCATAAGTTGTTTTTCATCCCCACGGGAAATGGTTTTATAATAAAGAAATAATTTCCATTTAGAACTTTACATATTGAGCAATCAGTTTCTCCATAAATGTTGTGTAAGTCGTAAAAATATGATATTAATCAATAGAATGCATAGTAATCCGACAAGGTTTGCTATGGAGGCTAAGTAAGAGGTGGAGAAGGGCAGAGTTACAAAGGATAACCACAGTTTGCACACATATGACAAATAGTGGGAGATAAGCTAGGTCATTGCTGCATACACCTGAAGAGATGATATAATTAATGGACAATATGGAGAGCTACTACGAACACCACAGATGAAGACCAAACCTCCCTAGGTCAACTCTACTGGCCCTGAAGAAATTAGGTTCTGCAAGATGTTGAGAGTCTTCCATTTTCCCGACTCTCGTGAAGATTTTTTGGCATTCCATCTGAAAACAATACGGCACCACTACCACAAATCTCCACGTTCTTCATTCTACGAGTAACTATCAACACAACCGCCGTTATGTCCGAGTGTCTGGTAACAGTAGAATCAGCTCTCTCAGCACATCAGTTATATGTTCAACCTCACTTGTTGATCTTTATTAATCAATACGATATATTTTGCATCTACCTCTTGGTAAAGGCCAAATAACTTTCTTTGGATGTGACAGCATGGAAGCTGCTGATTTCAGTGTTGCCAACTTATTTTCTAATACGCCCCTACAAATATTTCACAACATCCACTCCCACAGTACCTACTCCGAAGAAAATCGTTTGTAAATAAGCAAAATATACATAATCGTAGAGCTTACGAAAACCGCTATGTAATGTTGTTTCTGGAGAAATACCGACCCACAACTCATATATCCCAATAAGAGCGAGGATTCTTTGAGGACCAACGTACAATAATGAACCTGCGAAGACAGAACCATACAAGCAAAAGTCCTAAGTTGAAATATTTCAACGGCGATATAGAAGAAACGCACCAATAAATAATTATATAATACTGACCCGTTGGGTGTAGAGGGGCACGCAGTCGCCAATAGAAACTTTACAATAGGGCTGAAAAAACTTTCTGCGGTGTAAATATTGCATTTCTGTGTTTTGACTTCTTGCGCTACCTGTGGGTGTTCTTGACAAACTAAGCCAGCAGTTCGAATTTTCACCACTACATGTCATGAAAACTCCGTACAATTTCTAAGAAAATTAGTGAAAGCTGTAACTGAGTTTTTCTCCAGCTTTGGGCAGATTACTTTAATAACATTAGCAACAAAGAATTTACGCATCCACCAATTTCTAGTCCTGATCCTATCGTAGGCCCTGTTCCCTCAATTACATCCGAGGAAGTAATGCTTACCATTAGCAAAAAGAAAAATGGAAAAGCAACTGGTCAAGACGACTTACCGGCGGAAATCTGGAAAATGCTCGGAAAGCCTGCTTCAGAGTTCCTTGTCTCACTCTTCAACCAAATCATCGCCGAGAAACAGCTTCCACACTCATGGACAACTAGCACAACAGTTCCAATCTGGAAGGGAAACGGAGATGTGAGTGATTGCTCGACCTATCGCCCTATACGACTCCTCTGTCATACTTTCAAGATCTTTGAACGTGTACTTGACAGCAGACTCAGATGTATTGTTTCTGTAACACCAAACCAGTGTGGATTTGTTAAGGGATGCAGTACCATCTATGCTATCCATGCCACACGCCTCTTGATGGAAAAGCACAGAGAGAGACAGAAGAGTGTACACATGGCATTTCTAGACCTAGAAAAGGCTTTTGACCGTATCCCACACGAACTTATTTGGCGAGCTCTTCGCTGTCATGGCGTCCCTGAAGAGTATGTAAGCTGGGTGCAACTTCTGTATCGCAATTCCACTAGTGTCGTCCGGAGTCCTGCTGGAATCTCTCCGCCTTTCGATATCACTGCGGGTGTTCATCAAGGTTGTGCCCTTTCACCATTGCTATTCATCTTCTGCATGGATACGGCAACAGCTGACATACAGACTTCACATCCCTGGACTCTTCTTTATGCCGATGATGTGGTACTTGCACAAGAAACCCGTCCTGAACTCCAACATCAGGTTCAAACGTGGAAGGATAGACTGGCTGAAAATGGACTGCACCTCAATATCCAGAAGACAGAATACCTGGAATGTGGCCCCCAAACCAGAGGTACCATAAGTATCAGTAAAGAAGACCTGCAGAAGACCATGCAATTTAAGTACTTGGGATCCGTCGTCACCTCAAACTGTGACACCACTCCTGATACTCGGATGAGGGTAAATGCAGCTTGGCTCAAGTGGAGACAGGTCACTGGAGTCCTCTGTGATAAAAAGATGCCTCAATATCTAAAGGCAAAAGTTTATAAGAGTGTGGTACCGCCAGCAGCGATCTATGGGACTGAATGTCGTCCCATGACGAAACAACAGGAGCAAATGTTGACAACCATGGAGATGAAGATGCTTCGATGATCCATGGGGCTGACCCGATGTGACCACATAAGGAACACGGACGTCCGGCAAAGGTTTGGTGTCGCGCCCATCATAGACAAAGTGAGGGAAGCCCGTCTCCACAGGTACGGCCATGTCATGAGAAAACAGGACGACTCAGTTGCCAAAACAGCGCTCCACATCAACCCAGAGGGAACAAGACCACGAGGAAGACCGGCAAAGAGATGGACTGACAACATCAGGGCACACATGCACAGTGTTGGCTTAACACCAGAAGATGTCAACGACAGACAGAAATGGAGGAGATGTAGCAAAGCAGCAGACTCTGCAAGTCGGGATTAATGCTAAGAAAGAGAGAGTTTCCTTAACAGCAACAGTTAATTATTACTATCATGTGAAGTATTGCATCTAGAAACATGAACTCTCTTTAAAATGCTCCATATTTTATGCCAATTTTAGAACTACAAAAATCTCATAAATATAAAATTCCCAGTTTAGGTCTCTTTGTGCAGTTCGACTTTTCACCACTACATGTCATGAAAACTCCGTACAATTTCTAAGAAAATTAGTGAAAGCTGTAACTGAGTTTTTCTCAAAATAGTTCTCTTCACAGCAACAGTTAATTATTAATAACCCGTGAAGTATTGAATCTAGAAACATGAACTCTCTTTAAAATGCTCCTTTTCTTATGCCAATTTTAGAACTACAAAAATCTCAAAAATATAAAAATTCCCAGTTTAGGTCTCTTTGTGCGCAACGGTTCAATGTGTAAGGTACGTATTAAAGAAACGTAAACTAAGAGCCTTTACTTTCTTCAATCAATCATTACTGATCTGCATTTAGTGCAGTCGCCCAGGTGGCAGATAACCTATCAGTTACCTTCCTAGTCTTCTCTTATTGATGATTGCAAACAAATTGGAAGTTTATTGAACATCTCTCTTGGTAAGTTAATCCAATTGCTAACTCCCGTTCCTATAAACGAATATTTTCCCCTATTTGTCCTTTTTAATTCCAACTTTATCTTCACATTTTTATCTACTTTCAAAATCAAAATTCAATCCTATTCGTCTACTAATGTCATTCCACGCTATTCCTCCACCGACAGCTCGGAAGATACCACTTATCATTAGTCGAGCACGTCTCCTTTATCCCGAGTCTTCCCATTCCAAACTATGTAACATTTTTGTAACGGTATTCTCTTGTCGGAAATCATCCAGAAAAAATCGAGCTAGATATTTTCCAGTTCTTGAATCAAGTAATCCTGGTGAGGGTCCCATACACTGGAACCATACTCTAGTTGGGGTCTAACTAGAGACTTATATTCCCTCTCCTTTACATCATTACTACAACCCCTAAAAATGCTCATAATCATGTGCAGAGATATGAACCCTTTATTTACAATCCCATTTCTGTGATTACCCCAAGGAAGATCATTCTTTATACTAACACAAAGTGATCTCCATAAGGAATTTTCATCCAATCAAGGCAGTAATTAAAACTGAGAGAACTTTTCCTATTTGTGGTCTTTATTCGTGGTCATTCCTCACTTTTATAAATTCTTATTTTCTGCTTTGTTTATCAGCTCTTTAAGTAATTCGCGAAAATCAATTTTCCGTTCCGGTGTTGAATCCGTCAAAAACATTTAACGATAATACACAAGTTTTTTTAAAAAAAATTGAAAGGAAATAAATATGAACCACTGAAAGCTATACCATTCTGACAGTAAGAATTAAGTTAAGAAAATTCACTCTTCGAGTCCATGACGTAAAGTACTGCGGGCTGGAAAAACCGGGCGATCAATCTTGCACCGACACTGTACGTGATGACGTCATCCCCTTAAACGCCTCCAAACAAACACAGTAGAGAGTGAAGACTGTTTATCTTTTATGACATTACCTTTTACCTCTGTACTGGGCTGCAAGAAATATAGGTAATGGTTTAACGTCGCACTGACACATCAGAGATTTATGGCGAGGATGGGAAATCCGCCCATAGTTCCCTACTTTGTAAGGAAATGAGGCAAATTTCCCTAGTGTTCGCTACACTGGCTGAGGTTTTGGTGGCGTTGAATAATGGCATTTGGAACACGATTAGATCGTTTGGATGGCAACAAAGGTGGTAATCATACGGTTTGTTGTGCTGCAATAGCAATTTCTAGCTCAGTGAGAAAAGTAGTGGCACACCTCTTGGCCCTTGTAAGCCTCATTTTATTAGCGTCACCGGATTTTCTGTTTTCCCTATAATCACATCGCGTTTTGGGCTACTTCTTGATGGATGCAATACCTTCTTGCATTAGTCCCTTTGCACAGCCTATAGAAAAATAATCCACAGTTCCATCCCTTGAGGCAAGCAACTGAACGTTGAAAACATCCTAGGGATATGAACTAAGAAGTTTAGGTAAAAAAATATAATGAAGTATGGGAAAATATTCTTTATTTATTCCTAAAAATTACACATCTTTTCTTATTCATCGTTATCCGGCCGATTAGATTAGCAGTTTGCCTTTTTCTGCCACTACGAGTACTAATGTGAGTCAATGTAGAGTTTCACTTAAGCGCCACTAGGAGCGCTATTGTAAGTCAATGCAGAGATTCACTTAAGCCCTTATAACTACATTCCGTGTGGATATTTCTTAAAAAGTCGAAAAATCTGAGGGTATTAAACAAATGAAAACATTACAGAATGAATTATATAAATAAGTTATATTGGCTAGAATTTGAATCAAAAAGAAAAGGAGTAAAGAAATGAGCGATTTTATGCTGTTTTTCCGGAAGTGCATTTATGCCGGAAGGGATTTTCAAAATTGTTGTTTGTTTGATTGATCTGATGAAGACTATTCGTTTGAAAGCTCTTTAGCTCTTCAACTTTCCGCACAATTGAGGAAATAACGTAATGTTACGTTCTTCGTAGTATGTGGATCCCTAAAGTGTCTAATCAGAAATGTTCTCAACATTAAAAATAATATCATCAATTGTGCTGCAGTTGCGCTTCGGGCTCATTGAGGAAAGCAATGGTAAACTACCTTACTCTTGGTCGTGCCTTCAATGCTTCCATATAGCGCCGCAGTGGGTTTCTGCGATTTTCTTACATGGATGGTATTTGAGAATCTAAACAGCCTTCAGATTCATGACTTGTCAGACACACTACAACCTTTGGTGGTAGTATTATATGATCCGAACAGCCTCGGGAGCATATACTTTAACGGCAAGGAATACATTTTCCACTGTGGAATTACACTAACATCCTGACAATATGAAATATTTAGTATATACAATGATAATACAGTCGAAATTGTTTATTAGGACATCGCTTTTAACGTCGTATCGGTTATAACGGCGAAATATAACGATCTGGTCTAAATACCATATAAACACTCTGTTTAAAAAATCGCTTAGTACGACATCGCTTATTACGACATATCGTATAAAACGACGTATCTTGATCATATTTTTGGATAAATATATCGACTATAAGGTAGACTGTTCATTTTTGTTTGTTATGCGTTTGAGGATTGTTGGCAACAATGTAACGGTTATTGTTGTAGTTTTCATAACAGTCTGTTAAATAGTCAAGATAGGCATCAGTGTGAAGATGCCACAAAAAAAATAGGAAAGTATTCAATATTGAAGAAAACTCACACATAATATGAGGATTAGAAAATGGGGAAAGAAATGTCAGCTTTGGGAAGGAATTGGGCGTATCACGCTGAACGATTTCTACTGTGTGGAAGGACAGAGTGAAAATACAGTCTCTTTTCGAAGAAAATCCTTTAAAAGTCAAGCTTTCCAGATTATCTGAGCACAAAGTTATTGAAGAATCTGTACTTACGATATATGGTTTAAGCAGCAAAGAAAAATAATTTTCCGATCAATGGACCTACTCTTCAAGCGAAAGCCGATTAAATTCTTCGCCATCGCACTCCACTAATACTGTACAGTATTTCTTTCGCTTACCGGTATGTTTTTTAACTTAAATGAATTATGTTAATAAACCATGTAAGTGTGCAGCGAACAATTTACAGATACGACATTTTTAGCAACAACAAGAAAACGCTTTGTGCAACCATCGCCTGTAACGACCGTTAACTGGTGCTCCCTTCGGAGTAGTCATAACCGATTTCGGCTGTAATTTCCACCTCTGGCAAATTTTGAATAGTGTTGTGCCAGTGCAGTGTGTTAACCAACTTGTTTAAAGAGCACATGAAAATAATTATCATTTTTTAAATTAATGGCAAATAAATTAGACTCGCATGACCAATAACATACGTGCGCAACTATAATTTAGTGTTCCCTGCTGGATCATAAACTTTTTTTCCTATTCAACATATTGTGTTACCATAAAATTGTCCATGATTTTCAATTGTATGGTATATACAAAACTCTTTAATTTATTTGATGTCCGCTTCTGTAGCGTAACCGTTAGCAATATTAGTTGCCATCACCGGTGACACGTGTTCGATTCCAGGTACTGCCAGGGATTTAGAATGTTAGGAGGGATGGTACGTGGTAAAGATGGTACATGCAGATCAGCTCTGTCGGGGTCGAGCCTGAAAATAGCTGCAAAATCTCCATGCTGGCACGCTTGCATTCGGCATATAGTGGGTTTGAACCCCACTGTTTGCAGTCCTGATGATGGTTTTCAGTGGTTTCCCATTCTCACACCAGCAAATATTGGCACTCTACCTTAATTAAGGCCATGGACGCTTCCTTCCTTTCCTTATCTCATCGTCTCGTAAGACCTACCAGTGTTTGTGCGTCGTAAAGCAGATTAAAAAAAGGAAAATGCCGTAATGCACAGAATTCACTGGTCCTCCTCCCCAGTTTTCCACGACCAAACGTCTCACGCTCCAGGACACTGCCCTTGAGGTAGAGGTGGGATCTCTCGCGGAATCAGGGGGAAAAACAACCCAGGAGGGTAAACGAATTAAGAAATTCACAGCCGGAAAAATATACAAACACCAAGAAGGGGTTGTGTATGTTAACGAACTCTCGTAGACGTGTTTATACACACGAAAGGTGACATTGATTCAAAATTGCCGCAAATCGCACTAGCGTGTCGCTAGTATCAGCCCCATGACTTTGCACATCAGGTTTTCTTTAAATACGCGCTGTTCTGTGCGTGAGTCAAGAATGCCTTTACGATGACGATGAGGCCAGTATCAACAGCTCACTGCGGTTGAACCAGGCCGTATAACAGGGCTACGTGAAGGTGGACTTTCCCTCCGTGCTATTGCGGAATATCTCCACTCTGCTAGCAGCAGTGCTCACGAAAATAAACGCTCGGAAGAAGACCGGGCTCCGAACGTCCCCGTTGCACTACCCAGAAGGATAACCACCGTATTCGGAGTATGGCTGTGGTGGAGTGGACTGCGTAGTCAGCAACAATTCGAGCGGCAGTTGGCACAAAAGTGACGCAACGTACCATTCGAAATCGGTTACTTCAAAGACAGTTCCGAGCCAGACGCCCTGCGACGTGCATTCCACTTACCACAAACCACCACCGTCTGCGACTTTAGTGGTGTCAAGCGAGAACTCATTGGGGGATGGAGTGGAGGTCCATAGCTTTTTCCGATGAAAGCCTTGGTGACATTGATGGCCGTGCGTTGGTTAGAAGGAGGCCAGGTGAGCGTCTGCATTCCACCTGTCAGCCACGTCGACATACTGGGCCTACACCGGGAGTCTTTCCTTTCATTTTTATTTTGCACAGAATAAGTTATATTATTTTTTTTTCTTTTCCATTATTCAGTAAAGAATGGCTAAGGAATGCAAGTGTAGGAACTGTGGGTGTGGCCAGGCATTAAGGAGTATGCGGGAAGAGTTGCAGGGTTTGAGGGAGATAATTAGGATTCTCTCAGAGGACAGGAAGGGAAGTAGGCCTCCCGCAAATGTACAAGATACAGCAGGTGTAAAAGAAGGGTGGGAAGGAAAGGGAGGAATTTTAGAAGAGCAGGTGGTCTAATGATTTAAGGGGAAGGTGATTGCAGCCTGAGGGCTTCATTCAGTATCAGATGTCAGGACAAGTGTCTGTGAGAAAACGGTACGAGTCACTGCAAGTAGAACAACAGAAGGAAGATGAGGAACAGGCAACTGTTGCTGAGAAGTGTGAAAGTAAGAGGAAGGGAAAATGTAGGAAAGGGAAATATGGAGTTGTGGATAGGGAAAAGAGAGGTGGAACAGGGTCATGCGATGGAGAAAAGAGAGGAGGAAGCAGCTTCTGCAAATGTCAGGAAAGGACTGGCCTGGAGGGGAGGGGATCAAATGAGTTGGGTATGGTTGAAGTTATGGTCATGGGGGATTCCATTGTCAGACATGTAGCGAAAGTTGGTGGAGGAAAGGGAATCAGTGTAAAGTGTTATCCAGGAATTAGGTCAAGGCAGGTGTTGAGGAAAGTAGAAGAGAAAGAGAAGGGAAAGGAGAAGATGGTAGTGTATGATGTTGGTATTACAACTTAAGACAAGCAGGTGTAAGTACCAACATATTTGGGGATGTCTGGGATCTGGTAAATGGAGCACGGGTGGAGTTTAAGGAAGCGGAGATTGTTTTCAGTGGAGTAATTTGTAGCAGGGATACTGACTGGAAGGTGATTGTGGATATAAATGAGACTATGAAGTGGGTACGTGGGAAATTGGAAATGAGAATTCTAGATCCTAATGGATGGGTAGGGGATAGGGATCTGCGCTCAGATGGCCTTCACGAAAAACCGTAGTGGTACATATAAGTTAGGAAATTTGTTTAGAAGTGTTATAGTAAGGTACATTAAAGGGATATGGGATGGCCTAGGGAGCGGTGATAAGGGAACATGGAACTGGAAGTCAAGTGGGGTTGACATAAAGAGGTTAGTGCTGAACTGTAGAAGTATTGTAAAGAAAGGAATAGAACTAAGTAATTTAATAGATATATACTTATCAGATATTGTAATAGGAGGTGAATCATGGCTGAGAAATGATACAATGGATGTAGAAATTTTCTCACGGAACTGGAGTGTGTATCGTAGTTATAGGATATGAATGGTAGAAGGGGGAGTATTCATTCTGGTGAAAGAAGAATTTGTAAGCTACGAATATGTTAAACATGACAAACATGAAATTATAGGTGTAAGGCTCATCTCTAAAGATAATAGGCAACTTGATGTCTTTAGAGTTTACAGATCGAGAAAGGGTAGCGCAGAAGCTGATTCAGAATTATTTGATAAGATAATCAGCTGTGAGGTAAACGGTAAGGAAAGGAACGTGATTGTAGCGGGTGATCTCAATTTACCAATTGTTAATTGGGAAGGTAATGCGAACGACAGGAAGCATGGTCAACAAATGGCAAAATTGTTAATATGGGAAGGGCATGAGATCCAGAAAGTGATGTGACCAACTAGAGGGAAGGATATTCTGGATGTGGCGCTGATCAAACAAGAGAGAAATTGAAATAATATATGTTACTAGTGATCACGAAGCTGTTATTGTGGTTGTTAAAGGTAAACGTGAAATAAGGGAAGGTAATAAAATTAGGACTATTAGGCAGTACCATATGGCTGAAAAATCAGGCATGAGGGAGTTTTAAAAGTGTCACTATGATAATTGGAAAACTGTAAATAAAAATTTAATCAAACTCAGAGGCGGGCTTAAAGCAATTGCTGAGGAATAGGAAAATAGGTTTTTACTTTTAAAGCTGGTAAAGAATAGTAAAAATCCACTATGTTATAAAAAAGAAGTAAAGAGACTAAGAATGAGGCGCAGGTTGGACAGAAACAGAGAAATGGCTGTGGAAGTAAGGAGAAATTGAAGCAACTTACTAGGAAATCGAATCCAGCAAAAAATTGAAATCTAAAAAAGCAGCTGGTAATGTTAAGGTTTTGGGGTATATACTAAAGTCAATGGGTCAACCATATCTGAAGTACTTATTTGATTATTGTTTGCATGAAGGTGCTATACCAAACAAATGGAGAGTTGCTATATTTGCCCCTGTTTATAAAAGAAATGTTGATAGATATAAAGCTGAAAAGTACAGGTCAGTAAGTTAGACATACGTTGGATGTAAGCTATGGGAAAGCATTATTTCTGATTTTATTAGACACGTTTGCAAAATTAATAACTGGTTTGATAGAAGGCAGTTTGGGTTTAGGAAAGGTTATTCCACTGAAGCTCAACTTGTAGGATTCCAGCAAGGTATAGCAGGTATCCTGATTTCAGGAGGTCAATTGGACTGTATCAGTCCAAAGGCATACAGCTCTTGAAATCCTGAACTCTTGGAGGAATTCAGTTACGTTTATCAGCAGTCCTTCCCTTGCTAGCAGCTACGTAAATGTTGTCAATTTCCCAATATTGCTGTGAAAGGGCGACAGAATAGGGATTTAAATATATAAAGAGAGAGTAGCTGCAATAGACAAAATTTATTGTGAATTTGAATGATACCTTTGCTGCTTGCTTGATGACATTTCTATCGAAGTCCCGTGCTTAATATCAGTTTATAATTGACTAGATAATATGTATGCATATCCACATATTTTGTACGATAATTTATTTTATGCTTCTTATGTAATTAAATGTCCATCCAAGTTATATAAATCTTAGAATTTGAGGAAAATAATTAATACTTCGATATCTCTCCAAGTATATTACTAACGCGATGGCATTCAATGTAGTATGTTTCACTAATTCAGTATACGGTATTACAATCACACATCCACAAACCCATCGAACCATCACAATGCTGAAATAGGTCTCGTTCGATCTATTTACTGCATTGGGCTGATCCGAGAAGAAACCAGAAACTCGAAGGCGAATGTATGTGATGAAATACAATACCTGATAAAAAGTGCCCGGACACCTAGTTATGTTTTACAAGTGTCACGTTCAGCATTGTTGGACATTAATATGGGGCGGGTCCACCCATCACTTTTATGATGATATTAACTCTGCTGGAGACACTTTCAGTGAGGTGTCTGTACGTCTGTGGAGGAATGGCAATCCATTCATCCTCAAGAGGTGAAACCAGAGAAGGTAGTGATGTTTGGACGCTGGGGTCTGGAGCTATATAGACGATCTAACTCATCCCAGAGGAGTTCCATTGGGTTCACGTCGGGACTCTGGGCAGGCCAGTTCACATCAGATCATTGCCTCACGGATGCAGCTTTACGACAGGGTGCATTGCCATTCCACGTCTCCGAACTAGTCCCCTGTACGCAGGATAATAATGGTTTTAAGTGTTCATATCCTTCCGCATTTAGAATTTTCTTAAACGCAATAATGAGACCACACGTTAGTCTCGAATACATAACAAGAATCTGTAGGAATATTTAACTCTTCAGTTCTCCCTCTCAGAACCCGCCAATTACTTCTTCCACTAAGCATGAAAATTAAACTTATCCAGACCCTCATTTTTCCCATACTTAATTATTGCGGCATTGCAATGATAGATGCCACCATGGAACAAGCACTGAAATTTCATAGGAAAATCATCTCATGCATTATGTTAATATTTTCAATTAAATGTTCAACTCATCTCTCCCCCTATTATGAATTTCTATCCTGGTTAAAAATCTATAAACTACGATATCTTCACATTGCAATTTCCGAATTTCGTATGTTGAAAGAATCTAAACCCCAGTATTTATTCTCAAAGTTTAATTTACTCTCCTCCTCACATGAACATAATACACGATCGACTGCTACACTCTCAATTCCTGTGCATCACTCATCATCATATAGCCGTTCCTTTCAAGTGTCTGGTGAAAGGCTATCGAATTCCCTTCCACTCGGTGTTAGGAATTGCACTTCTTTAGTTTCTTGCCGAGATTACCTATTAAATGTATAACCAGCTTGTATTAATGCCAGTATGAATAGAAGATTGAATGAGGTTAGGATTTATACTTTAATTTATTGTTTCATTATTCCGTTTTATGAAGTTTATTTTAGATATTATATGGTTACGTGTAAGAGAGGGTCGTGATACTTCGCCACAAGTGAAGGCATGGAATAAATAAATAAAAAAATAAAAATTAAATAAATAAATAAATAAATAAATAAATAAATAAATAAATAAATAAATAAATAAATAAATAAATAAATAAATAAATAACAATAAACAAGTAAATAAATAAATAAATAAATAAATAAATAAATAAATAAATAAATAAATAAATAAATAAATAAATAAATAAATAATAACTCCTCTGTACTTCACTGTTGGCATTACGCATAACTGCAGGTAACGTTCTCCAGGCATTCAGCAAGCCCAAACACTTCCAGCGGATTACCACAGGGTATAGCTTGATTCATCACTCCAAGTAACTTGTTTCCAGTCATCCATTGTCAGGAGACGAAGCTGTTTACACTCCTTCAAGCGTCGCTCAGCATTGACTACAGAAATATTTTGCCTATGAGCAGTAGCTCGACCAGTGTACCTCATTAATTTTAACTCCCGACCGACAGCGATTTTGCTCGATGGACTGCTGAGAGCAATTTGGAACTCACGAGCGATTCCTGCTTGATTTCTTGCAATTTATTATAAGCAGCCTCCGCAATGCTCGACTGTCCCTGTCCATCATTAAATGAGGTCTGTCTGGTCTTGGTTTAGCTGCGGTTTTCCTTCGCGTTTCCACTTAACATTCACATCACCAACAGTCAACGTGGGCAGCCTTAGAAGGGTTGAAATGTTCCTGCTGGATTTGTTCCTCAGGTGACATCCAATGACGTTTGAAGTCACTGAGCTCTCCTGACCGACCCATTCTGCTGTTACTGTTTCTCTACTGATAACACAATACTCCCTGCCTCTTTCTATACAAGCAGATCCACCTTACGTGACCCCTAGGGTTAAATTCCACATTGTGCAAGGATGTACAGATACTTTTGATAAGGTAGTGTGTGGACTATATGCGTTCTTTCTTCGCTTTCTGCTGAGCACCTTCGACTGCGTTGACACGGACATACTAATAGCAAAATTACGTGCTCTTAATTTCTCACAAAGCACACTATCCTGGATGTATTCCTATCTCTCTGATCGCCGGCAGTGTGTATCTACAGGTGAAAATTTCTCTTCATGGCAATCTGTAGAGACTGGAATACAACAGGGGTCAGTGCTAGCGCCACTCCTATTTTCGATCTTCATTTCAGGACTAACACAAGTAATTAAACATTGTCAATATCATGTGTACGCAGACGACATACAGATATATACACATGCACATCCTCGTGACTTACCGACTGCAATAAATAATATGAACGACGACCTAGGAAGAATATGTAGGTGGACCGATGACCATGCACTAAAAATCAATGTCCAAAAATCGCAGTGTATTCTTTTAGCTACCCAAAAAACCCACGCACGACTTACAGACATCCATACCCACTCAGTAACATTAATAGGCACTCAGTTACAATTCAAGGACACAGTTAAATACTTAGGGATGATAATGGATAAAAACCTTAGTTGGAACGATCATGTAACAGGTATATGTCAGCGAGTGTTTTATTCCTTACATTCCCTTAAAAAACTCAGAGATTTACTCCCCCAAAATGTAAGAAAACTGCTTATCCAAAGTATGGTAATGCCAATATTCGACTACTGTGACGTAGTATACAGTAACCTGAATGCCTCACTTTCCAACAAGCTCCAAAAGGCACATAACGCATGCGTTCGATTTATTTCAGATATACCAAGGTTTAGCCATATTTCTCCTGCATTTGCTAGGCTTTCATGGCTACGCTTAAGAGAGCGACGAAATTTACACACTCTTTCCCTGTTACATCGTATACTGAACCTTAACACACCTGAATATCTTGCCACACAATTCCATTACCTAGCATCACCTTCTAGTATTCCTACCAGATCATCATCCACCGCAGTACTAAGCATTCCAATTCACCGCTAAACTGGCTACAGTAGATCATTTATAGTCGCCGCCAGCCGAATTTGGAATTCCCTACCTGCTGAAATTAGGAGCGTGTCAAACCACCTCCGCTTTAAGAAACTCTGTCAAACCTGGTTAATGGATAATAATAATTTCTTATAACATAGTAGGATTAGATCATAGCTAAGTACTAGATTAATTAAAACATTTAATTGCTACCTTAAGATATTAAACAGTAGATAATTTAGTGTATATTTAACTCTTCATGTAGGTGTATGTATGGTCGGACAGAATAGCAGGCTTCATAGCCTGAGTCCCGCCATATAAAACAAGACAATAAATAAATAAATAAATAAATAAATAAATAAATAAATAAATAAATAAAATGACAGGGGTTAGACAAGGCTGTAATCCTTCACCTTTATTGTTGGTAGTTTACATGGATCATCTGGTGAGAGGTATAAAGTGGCAGGGAGGGATTAGTTAGGTGGAAATGTAGTAAGCAGCCTGGCCTATGCCGACGACTTGGTCTTAATGGCAGACTGTGCCAAAAGCCTGCAGTCTAATATCTTGCAACGTGAAAATAGGTGCAATGAGTATGGTATGAAAATTAGTCCTTCGATGACTAAATTGATGTCAGTAGAAAACAAATTCCACAGAATTGAATGTCAGATTGGTGATACAAAGCTATAACAGGTAGATAATTGCATGTATTTAAAATGTGTGTTTTCCCAGGATGGTGTTATAGGAAGTGAGATTGAATCAAGGTGTAGTAAAGCTAATACAGCGAGCTCGCAGCTGCGATCAACAGTGTTCTGTATGAAGGAAGCATCTCCCGGACGAAACTGTCTTTACATCGGTCTGTTTTCAGACCAAATTTGCTTTACTGAAGCGAAAGCTCTGTGGACTCAGGATATCTTATTCATGACTTAGAAGAAACAGACTTGAAAGGAGCGATAATGATTGCTGGTACAAACAGGGGGAACAATGACCGGAGGGTACTCGGAATGAGGGGATAAAGGTTATGTTAAGAATGAGCTCGATGGATGAAGCTGTACGCATGAACCGGATTCGGTGGTGGGATCATGTGAGGCGAATGGAGGAGGATAAGGTACCTAAAAGAATAATGGAATCTGTTATGGAGGGTAAGAGAAGTAGAGAGAGATCAAGACGGTGATGGTTAGACTCTGTTTCTAACGATTTAAAGATAAGAGGTATAGAACTTATTATTATTATTATTATTATTATTATTATTATTATTATTATTATTATTATTATTATTATTCAAGTCTCCGTGGCTCAGGTGGCAGCGCGTTGGTCTCTCACCGCTGGGTTCCGTGGTTCAAATCCCGGTCACTCCATGTGAGATTTGTGCTTGATAATGTGGAGGCGGGACAGGTTTTTATCCGGTTACTCCGGTTTCCGTGTTATCCTTCATTCCAGCAACACTCTCCAATATCATTTCATTTCATCTGTCAGTCATTAAGCGTTGCCCCAGAGGAGTGCGACAGGCCTCAGCAGCCGGCACAATTTCTATCTTCTTCGCAAGGTAGCGGCTTCATTCATTCCATCCCTGACCCGGTCAATGACTGGAGAACAATTTGTAGGTCTTCTTTCATAATAATAATAATTATTACAAACTCACTACATGGACTACAGCGTACCCTCAAATTGAATTAACATGAAGAAGAGCAATGCGGGTTAGTTTGCTCTTCCTATGCTTTGCAGTGAAAGGTTCCCAATAATGAGCTCTTACCACATACAGTGCTTGTGTACCCAGTAGCTGCTCACGAATTGGGAATCGATAGCACGACCCAACCTCAAAACACAACCCCACCTCTTCCTCCTTTATAACATTAAATTTTCGCGCCAGCATGGAGGCGCTCCTTCTTCTTCCAACTTCCAACTGCAATTTATTTACGTCAGATGGATGAAATATTGTTTGTGTTATAAATTACCACATGTAATAATTCTGTCTTCTACTGTTCTGATTCAGTAAATAACACTATACCCTATGAAGAAGCCCAATTGCTTGTTCACCGGCATGTACCTGTCATCAGCAACTTGCTAATGCAGTTAAATACGAGGTGGCTCTCCAACCAATAAGTGTCGCGCATGCACCAATGATGAATGAGACGCCTAACCGCTAGTTTACATAGGAGAGCTACAACGTGCTGTAAATTTCGAATATTAAACAAGGAGCATGAATTTTACCACACACGTTCTGTAACATTGTGTACTTCTAAACACACCAAAGGTGCAGAAAATAAAGTTTACTAACTCATTTATATACAATCATGTATTCTCCTGCACATATTACATGCGAGGTTCGGCTGCATTCAGACCAGATTCTCCGTAGATTGCTCTTATGGGGATAAATTTGGAGAGATACTTCAGGGCCTCACAGCTTGTAACTTAGAACCTAGACCTATTAGTCCTATCAGACTAACTCTGGGGAGCTGACGCAAGGCCTACTAGGCCATATGGCTGCTATGCATTGCTCTTGTGGGGATAACACTGAAGGGCTACCTCAGGGGTCCACAGCATATAACTTAGAGCTCAAATCATTGGCTTACCTCACAGAAACGAGTTCTCGACACTTTGGTTAACCTTAACCTTACAAGCTCTAGTTAACACTGGTTGAATCAGAGTGAATTTCCTGAGCTTGAGTTCAAGGGTTCGATTTTTGTGGGCTTTGGTAAATTCTGTTACAGGAAAGGGATATTAAGAAAAAACTGTGTGCGATTCGGAATGACAGGTGGTGACTTAGATATGCACGTGCTTCTTAACGCTCAGAGTGTTAACTCACCATAAAAACGATTTCGTTCAGAGCTAAGAGATCAATATCTGACAATATCAATTTTTCCTTTTACAGCACTTATACATTCCTTCCACGGAAATTCTGGGAAAATATCATATTACACTTTGAGGCGGATTCATCCCGAACGTTAGATCAAGATGTCACAGTAATTATCTCCGGGTCAGCTTCAATGTTTATTACCACAAAACGAATTGACACTCACGAACAGATCACCCAATGTACAGTTCTGTTTCCGATTCCATGCAATATAGAATTGACATGCAGCTATCTGTTGTGTTATGGTCGTTCTACTTTTAACGTACCTGACGAATTCTGCAAGTGGCTAGAAAAGGTAGTTGTGGGGGTGTGGTTGTGATGGGATGATAATCATTATTCATGTTGTTACATACCAGCCCCGTGGTAGCCCCTTTTGGTACTTCCAGGAAAGTGCTAGTGACTCACACGACCTGGGATCTCCCAGGCGGCTTGTAAGGTGGGGCCGGCCTTCGCATGTGTTGTTCTCGTCGTCCGGCTTACCAGTGAGTTTCGTGGAGATTCAATGGGGAATATTCTGCCCCTAGCCACCTCGCGAAGATTGTGGCTTATATCACCCGAGCTATAAAAAGGGAGGCTAGCCGCGATCAGTCGTTCAGTGTAGGGCTCCGTGGTGGAGTCAGTGTGAGACTCAGTGTGTTGGGGTTCGGTGGCTGCGCTGAGAGCGACTGAGGTTTTGGATGTCGCTAATGTCCCACCGAGGTCTGAGCCAAAAGCTGTTGTTGTGGTGTTGTCGGAGAAACCAGTGAGTGTGTGGGCTGGAGACGACGGAACGGAAGAATGCACTGTGTGTTCGTGTATTTCTGTGGACGATGCTCGGCGTGAGTCAGCAAAGGAAGCCGCTATCGCGAGTGTGATGAAAAACGGACCTGTGTTAATGTTCGCTGTTGTGAGTATCGTCCTGCTGTTCAATACTCTTGAGCTGTTTAGTTGTTCACTGCATGTGACTGTGTGAATTAATGGACTGTCTGTGGAGTCGAACCAATAAACAATCGTTGCATGTCGAGTGGCCCGTAGTCCTGTGTTCAGATCCAGCGGTCTACAAACAGCTGCTTTATGAGGTGACTGGACTTGGGCAAAGTGAAAGTAAGGATTAAGAGTCCACAGGGGAAGCAACGGACAAGACCGCCTGTTGCGTCATAAGGATGAGAGGGTCTTGTAAATAGACTTGTAATTAGTAACTGTGGCCATTCATAGCTGATTACAATCGTGTGTGTATATATGTGTGGGTGGGTGAGTGCAATGATTGTGTCATTCTGAAAGAAATGGGAGTAATAAAAGAAAAGGAGTTTTATTCGTAACAATATTCCGTGCATGGATAGCTTGACTCTTGCTGAAACTAGTAACAAGAGTGTGAAGATAAATAATAATTCGATACGCTAAAACTATATCATATTGCTATACTTATCAATTTTAAAATCTCTCTTCGTAATGAACGACAATTTTGCCGTTCTCTATTTTGTAATCCATTTTGTACTGGAAATATTATCAATAAAGTTAATTAATTCAGGACCATGAGTATCAAAACAGAGTTAAGGGGAGCATCTTCAGCTTTAAATTTATTACCGTTACGTGCAGGAGGGAAGAGGCTGTCTGTGTTGTGGTTTGTCTCTCCTTAACGTGCATTCCAAACTCGGGAACTCTCGATGAATAATGCAATGCATCACGTTGGCCTCAATTCTGCTACATATATACACATGGGAAGGAATGAACTCCAGCTTACATAGATCTCCTTCAGGCCAATAAGGCAATATATCTCACGTCCTCGGGGAAGGTCAAGTTTTGAGAACAAGAAATTTATGTTCACAATATACAGCAGAGTAGACCCGCTCATATCCGTCACTCACGCGATTGGGATATGGTCGGTACAAGGAAAAGGTCGGAGAATCGAAAAACAGAACAATCGACGAATCATTGACACTGTCATATTCCCTCACGCCATATGAAGTTTGCGAAGAGGTTTGGAATTTAATGCAGTATTTTGGAAGGCAATCTACTGATTAGAAATCGAATAACACCATCTCACTTACCCCGCCAGCCGACATTCTGATGGGGATAATCTTTCCACCAATGGGACTTCAACCCGCCAACCATGGTGTCAGGTGTATGCATAATTTTCTGGCGGTTTTCCTGGTTCAAGGGAAATTCAGTTTTTGTTTATTCAATTATTGGCCACCGGCTTCTACTTTTTGGTAAGTTATGAATATCATGCCAGATAAACTGCTTGTCTTTTGCGGCAAAACATTCGTTGAGCCATTTTCCAACTTCCTCGAAATTGCTAAAGTGCTGCTCTGTGAGCGCGTGCACCATTGATGCGAAGAGGTGAAAGTCAGATGGCGCCAGGTCGGGAGAGTACGGCGGGTGCGGAAGGATGTCCCATCCAAGCGATTTCAAAGTGTCTTTCACTGGTTTTGCTGTGTGAGACAGCGCTTTGCCATGTGACAAAATCACTTTGCCATGTCTCTGGCCAATTCCGGTCGTTTTTTGACCAATGCGCGATTTAAATTAATCATTTGTTGGCGATAGCGTTGTGCGTTAACGGTTTTGCCGGGCTCCAAGAGTTCATAATACACAATACCGTCCGGTTCCTCCAGGGTTTTCTGGTCGGAACCGGTTTGTCTCATGTGTTCTAATCGATGGAGCGTTTTCACCATATGTTTCTAAAAGCAAACTATGACTCTTTAGATTAAGTAAGAAAAGCAACGCATGCTTCAAAAGTTCTGTTTCAGACACAAACGTCGACATGATCACTGAACGATACAACACAGACGCTAGTGTTTGGCGGACTCAACTTGTGTGTGTTTGTAGGTTAATGTCAGACGAACAAACTGACATCTGTATCAAATTCGTACGCTGCGTACTGTTTGCTGGCGCCATCTCTTAGCGAAACGGGAAAAGACTTATGTATACACCTGGTAGACTTGACGTCGTAAAGGAGATGTCTACCAGGTGGGCTATAATCCTAGGTAGAAATTAAGTATGAGAAAAACATTTTAAGTTAACTTTGTATGGCTTAGCACACTCCTAAATTGCAACAACACGAGCTGTTAACTCAAGAGCCTTATATGGAGAAGTGCTCTTAAAAGTTCAATATTTGTAATAAGGCTTTCAGCATGTTATTCAGAAGTTTATGCCTATGGGCTACTTCTATTCAAGGGTCAGGAAAAGGTCCGGGTTTTGATCTCAATACATGTGACATAATCCAGTGGCAGACATTTACCAGCTCCCTATGACTACGGCCGTAGCCGTGTTGAAACACCGGATCCCGTGAGATCTCCGAAGTTAAGCAACATTGGGCGTGGTCAGGAGTTGGATGGGTTGCCACGCGCAGTTGGTGGGTGGTAAGGGAATGGAGGAGCGGAAAGGAACTGGCCACTCTACCGCACGTAAACTCCGGCTCAGGAACTCCTCTGCGGAGGTTCGGACCTGCCTTCGGGCAGAACAACCCTTACCTATGACTACTCATGGGAATAGAAAGTCAGCCCCCTAATCCACCCTTCAAACTTGCATTCCATAACGAAAAACCTAGAACCAGTTTATGTCGAAAGTACCCCCTTGAACTCCCTACGCATTGTGCAGTGCTTTGTAAAAGGAGCATTGGTCCTAAACCAGATTACACCGTAAAACAGTTAGAGCTATTCTTCTCAATGGGAGTGAGAGCATGAAGGAATTCGAATGAACTTATTCACGAGAAATATTCCAGTAATGAGAACAATTGCTGCTATGTTCAAGGCTGAAACAATGACAGGAATTAGTTTTGAAGATTTAATAGTCGTGCCAAAAATATATGTGTTAACAGCATAATAATAATAATAATAATAATAATAATAATAATAATAATAATAATAATAATAATAATAATAATAATAACAATAATGGTATCCACGAACCAACTACGGTGTCGTAGCAGGAGGAGAGGTGATACTCCGACATGGCGCGGACCAGGTGGCGGATAAGGGGGTCCTCATCGGCTTGCCGGCGGACTTGTGTGAAATAAAATAGCTCTCGCGGGCCAAACACACAACATCAAGAAATCCTCCAGTGTCTGTTCTGGTATCCAGCAACTAGTGGTCTGCGTCTGTTCACGTAGTTGGTGCGGCAGTGAAATATGGCTTGATTTCAACAATCAAGTCTGTAATTACCGTGATCTTTATTAAAGATCACCACAACTAAATTCAGCTTGAAGTAATCATGATGGAACAAAGGAATGAAATCCGCTACTCCAGGCCCCAATCATCGCACTGGACGTTTCTGGTCATCGGATTCTGGGGGACCAGGAACATCGTGAGGAGAAGATTCGGAGCTTCTCAAAATCTCTCTTTTTTTTTTAACACTTCCACTTTTTATAAAATTCACACAGTTATTTTCATTTTATAACCTTAAGGCTTGTTTCACGCATTTGTATTTTGTAGTTTTACTAATACATAATTGTAATATGTCAGAAATGTGTTTCCCTTCTGGCGTAGTGCCGTAGCATACCATTAATGTTTCCGAAGAATAAGGATACTGTTCCAGGGTTAAGTTCGAACAATTTGTAGATACGTGTTCTCTCAAAAGCTTTCATTTCGAATAAAAAGTTCTTCTATGGACTGGAAAAATGGGCCCTTCATGTATTAAAAACAGTACTGTTATATACTTAATATCATATTCCTCTTTTATAGACGGGCAACAGAGATCTGGTTTACTCTACCATCTAGTGGGATAAATACGAAACGTCGAAATTTAAATCCAGGCAAGTATTCCGGCGTATATGTGATATAAAAGGGCTAGGACTGGGAAGGAAGGCACCATGGCCTTAACTAAGAGACCACCAGAGCATTTGCCTTGCGTGAAAATAGGAAATCACGGAAAGCCGTCTTCAGAAATGCCGGAAGTGTGGTTCGAACCCACTATCACCCAAATGCAAGCTGACAGTTACGTGACCCAAACCTCATAGTACTCGCTCGGTTATATTATTTATTTATTTATTTATGTATTTATTTATTTATTTATTTATTTATTTATTTATTTATTTATTTATTTATTTATTTATTTATTTATTTATTTATTTATTTTCAACGACATTTAATCGATCAATAAACCACACTACCAACCACCAGAGAAACACGCAATAGTGATTTTATCCCTCTATATAGGGCTGGCGTCAGGAAGGGCATTTGGCCGTAAAAAGGACCGAATGCACACATGCGACACAGTTTTTTTAATAATTATTTATTTCTCACAAATAACAAGATATAGTATCAACATACAAAAGTAACACAACAACCAAAGCACTGAATCTCTTATTACAGTATAATGTGCACTAGTCACAAGTCCTTCTGTCCTGATTGTTCTAGAGAGTAGTAATTTCAACTGAGAGGGGAAAAAAAGCCATTGGCACAAAACACATTGCGTGAAAAACACTGCACTATCCACTGCACGACCATTCGACTGTTATAATGAAACACTCTCGAGTTCCTTAACTTGATGTTTCTCTCTCGATGGCACACGTTTCAGTAATGTTCGTTTGGCATCTTTTAGAAGACGAATGAACGTGTTAAGGGAGCACTGTTCGTTTGTCTGGACAAAATAAAGATACCCCATGACAAGCCAGGTTTGCGCAAATTTCAAGTGCTGCGAACCGAAAACGAGCTCTCAGGCTGCTCTGTAAGCTGCATTAGGATTCGTCGATCCTGTCATCTGTCTTAGCACAGAACAAAACCATTTCCAGATAACTTTGACATTTCCACAGGTAGTAAGTTTATGCCTCTGTGTGTCCACCTCCAGACATTTTTTACAGAGTGGGGATTGGGTGATATTGTGACGGAATTTTTTATCTTCTGTGGGAATAATTTCGTTTATAGCTTTATATGCGGCTACTTTCCAGTCAGTTGGTATAAGAGGATCTTTGAAATTTCTCCAGATTTCATTCCATTTCCGATTTGGGTACTTCTCCGTGATCTGGGGTTGTGTTTCGTTCTTCTGTAATAGATGATTGTATATTACTCGTGTAGGAGGAACGTTGTTTCCTGTCACTCGTATCGTATCTATCGCTTGCAGCGCTCTTCTAAAACATCGAGTCGGCACTAAATACTTCGGGTTTTGCTGATGTGTATTCCAAAAGTAAGTATTATGAGCAGCTCCTACTCCCGTCTTCGCAATCATTATCTCTCGCATTAAAAGCGCTTGGCATTTTTCGCCGACTGCTATGAGACCCAGTCCTCCTTGCGCTACAGATTTTCTCACTTGTGACCTTGCTACACGAAACATATATCCGCGCCACAAATAATAACTAATACAGAGTTCAACTCGCTGGCTTATTTTTACCGGCATGGGTAGAATTTGTGCCACATACCACAATTTAGACAAGGCATACAAGTTTATATGCCACACCTTTTGGATGATATTCAGGTTTCGACTCAAACTGATTGACAATGTGGCGCGTACCCTTGAAACTATGGTTGACCAGTTTATGTCAATATTTTGGGACATATTAGGGGTAAACACTAATCCCAAAATCTTAATTCTATCTTTAATTGGTATGGACGCAATTGTCATCTCTTGTGACCAGCTACCAAGCGGTAGTATCTCGGATTTTTGATAACTGACTTGGGCATTAGAGGCTTTCTCGTAAGTTGTTATTATACTCTTCAACTGTGGGGCAACGGTCGGTGTCTGCAGTAATATGGTGACGTCGTCAGCATAGGCTGCAACCGTGAACAGGCTCTGGGGGTTGGAAATCGTGCACAGTACAAAGTGGACTGCCCGAATAAAGGGCTCAATACTTAAAGCAAAAAGAGTCATTGAGAGGGGACATCCTTGTCGTACCGATGTCTTGATTGGAATTGGTCTAGAAAAGTGTCCATTAAGAAGTATTCTAGAATGCGCCAAACTATACAGGGTTCGAATAAGATTGCATATTGCGGTTGGGAGACCCAAGCGTTTCAGCACTGTTAACAAGTACCCATGATGCACTCTGTCGAAAGCTTTTCGGAAGTCCAGGTTTAGAATCGCGCCCATTTCAGTTGGTTCTGCTTCAAAGTGTGACACTGCATTCCTTACTGCCTGTAGGATGTGAGTAATTTTCCTTTCGGGTATAGCACATGTTTGCCCTTCTTTGATGATGTTATTAAGGTAGGGACGTATTCTTTTCGCCAGTATTTTCATGAAGATTTTGTAATCGGTGTTGAGGAGTGTTATCGGGCGGAAATCCGATACAGTTCGTGGTGCGGCGACTTTGGGTATAAGGATTATAATGCCTTCATTAACGCCTGTGCAATCTTGTAGATTGGCGAACAATAGGGGCATTAGTGTTAAAAGGGTTGTTTTCAGGATGTTCCAGTACTTTTTGTAGAAAAGGTAAGTCAGACCATCAGGGCCGGGAGCTGATCTCTTACTGGCCGATCGTAGGGCCTCGAATAGTTCACTTTCTTCAATTGGACGGAGGAGCTGTTGCCTATCATTATCATTGAGTTGTTGATCGACGAAAGACAGAATGTTCGTTTGATCTAGCGGGGAATTCTCACAGTCCTGGAACGTTTCTCTGAAGTATTTCTCAGTTTCATTTAGACAGTCTTTAGCAGATAAGAGCCGTCTGTTGTCGTCCGTATGAAGAGTAGATATTACTTTGCTCTTCCCGTTCCTTTTTTCATGGGCTACATGATAAAGCCTCCTCTGCGAACCATGTGACCTTGCCGCGGTGGGGAGGCTTGCGTGTCCCAATGATGCAGATAGTCGAGCCGCAGGTGCAACTATATCGGATGGGTATCTGTTGAGAGACCAGACTAACGAATGGTTCATCGAAAGGGGGGTAGCAGCCTTTCGGTAGTTGCAAGGGCGGCAGTCTAAATGATTGACTGATACGGCCTTGTAATAATACTCAATATGGCTTAGCTGTGTTGATAGCTACACGGCTGAAAGCAACGGGAAACTACAGCCGTAACTACCTCCCGAGGACATGCAGCTCTCTCTGTATGAATGATGTACTGATGATGGCTTCCTTCCGGGTAAAATATTCCGGAGGTAAACTAGTCCACCATTCGGATCTCCGGGTGGGGACTACACGAGAGGGGGCGATCATCAGGAAGATGGATACTGACATTCTGCTAGTCGGAGCGTGGAATGTTAGAAGTTTGAATCGTTGTGGTAGGTTAGAGAATCTGAAAAGGGAGATGGATAGGCTAAAATTAGATGTAGTTGGTATAAGTGAAGTACGTTGGCAGGAAGAACAGGATTTTTGGTCAGGCGACTACCGAATTATCAACACGAAATCAAACAGGGGAAATGTAGGAGTTGGTTTAATAATGAATAAGAAAATAGGGCAGCGGATAAGCTACTACGACCAGCATAGTGAAAGAATTATTGTTGTCAAGATAGACACCAAACCAATGCCCACCACAATAGTGCAGGTCTATATGCCTACTAGTTCAGCGGATGATGAAGAAATCGAAAGAATATATGAGGAGATAGAAGATTTAATTCAATATGTAAAAGGTGACGAGAATCTAATTGTGATGGGAGACTGGAATGCAGTGGTAGGCCAAGGAAGAGAAGGTAGTACAGTAGGAGAATTCGGATTGGGACAAAGGAACGAAAGAGGAAGTCGGCTGGTTGAATTCTGCACTGATCATAATTTAGTCCTTGCCAATACTTGGTTCAAACACCACAAACGACGGCTGTATACGTGGACGAGACCAGGAGACACTGGAAGGTATCAAATAGACTTCATTATGATTAGGCAGAGATTCAGAAACCAGGTGTTGGATTGCAAAACTTTCCCAGGAGCAGACGTGGACTCTGACCACAACTTGTTGGTCATGAAATGCCATCTGAAGTTGAAGAAATTGAAGAAAGGAAAGAATGCAAAAAGATGGGATCTAGACAAGTTGAAAGAAAAGAGTGTGAAAGATTGTTTCAAGGAACATGTTGCACAAGGACTAAATGAAAAGGCTGAAGGAAACACAATAGAGGAAGAGTGGAGAGTCATGAAAAATGAAGTCAGTAGGGCGGCTGAAGAAATGTTAGGAAGGAAGAAAAGATCAACTAAGAATCAGTGGATAACTCAGGAGATACTAGACCTGATTGATGAACGACGAAAATACAAAAATCCTAGAAATGAAGAGAGCAGAAAAGAATACAGGCGATTAAAGAATCAAGTGGATAGAAAGTGCAAGGTAGCTAAGGAAGAATGGCTGAAGGAGAAGTGCAAGGATGTCGAAGACTGTATGGTCTTGGGAAAGGTAGATGCTGCGTACAGGAAAATCAAGGAAACCTTTGGAGAAAGGAAATCTTGGTGCATGAATATTAAGAGCTCAGATGGAAAGCCACTTCTAAGGAAAGAAGACAAAGCAGAAAGATGGCAGGAGCATATCCAACAGTTGTATCAAGGTATCGATGTAGATAATTTGGTTCTGGAACATGAAGAGGCTGTTGATGCTGATGAAATGGGAGACCCAATTTTGAGGTCAGAGTTTGACAGAGCTGTAAGTGACCTAAATAGGAACAAGGCACCTGGAATTGATGACATTCCCTCTGAATTACTGACTGCCTTAGGAGAAACCAGCATGGTAAGGTTATTTCATTTAGTGTGCAGGATGTATGAGACAGGAGAAGTCCCATCCGATTTTCGGCAGAATGTTGTCATACCTATTCCCAAGAAAGCCGGTGCTGACAGGTGTGAAAACTACCGCACCATTAGTTTAGTATCTCATGCCTGCAAAATTTTAACACGTATTATTCACAGAAGAATGGAAAAACAAGTTGAAGCTGAGTTGGGAGAAGATCAATTTGGCTTCAGGAAAAATGTAGGAACACGTGAAGCAATCCTGACTTTACGTCTGATCTTAGAGGATCGAATCAAGAAGGACAAGCCCACGTACATGGCATTCGTAGATCTAGAAAAGGCATTAGATAATGTTGATTGGAACAAGCTATTTATGATTCTGAGGATGATAGGGTTCAGATACCGAGAACGAAGAATTATATACAACCTGTATAAAAATCAGTCTGCAGTGATAAGAATCGAGGGCTTTGAAAAAGAAGCAGCAATCCAGAAAGGAGTGAGGCAAGGCTGCAGTTTGTCCCCTCTCCTTTTCAATGTTTACATAGAACAGGCAGTAAAGGAAATCAAAGAGAAATTTGGAAAGGGAATCACAGTCCAAGGAGAGGAAATCAAAACCTTGAGATTTGCCGATGATATTGTTATTTTATCTGAGACTGCAGAAGATCTCGAGAAGTTGCTGAATGGTATGGATGAAGTCTTGGGTAAGGAGTACAAGATGAAAATAAATAAGTCCAAAACAAAAGTAATGGAGTGCAGTCGAACGAAGGCAGGTGATGTAAGAAACATTAGATTAGGAAACGAAGTCTTAAAGGAAGTAGATGAATATTGTTACCTGGGTAGTAAAATAACTAACGATGGCAGAAGTAAGGATGACATAAAATGCAGACTAGCACAAGCAAGGAAGAGCTTTCTTAAGAAAAGAAATTTGCTCACTTCAAACATTGATATCGGAATTAGAAAGATGTTTTTGAAGACTTTCGTGTGGAGCGTGGCATTGTATGGAAGTGAAACATAGACGATAACTAGCTCAGAAAGAAAGAGAATAGAAGCTTTTGAAATGTGGTGTTACAGAAGAATGTTGAAGGTGAGATGGATAGATCGAATCACGAATGAAGAGATACTGAATCGAATTGGTGATAGGAAATCGATTTGGCTAAATTTGATGAGAAGAAGAGATAGAATGATAGGACACATCTTAAGACACCCAGGACTTGTTCAGTTGGTGTTTGAAGGAAGTGTAGGTGGTAAGAACGGTAGGGGTAGACCAAGGTATGAATATGACTAACAGATTAGAGCAGATGTAGGATGCAATAGTTACGTAGAAATAAAAAGGTTAGCACAGGGTAGGGTGGCATGGAGGGCTGCATCAAACCAGTCTATGGACTGATGACTCAAACACAACACATATGATAAAGCTGAGCTTTTTCTTCTGCTAAGGGTGAATTAGAACACGAACGAACTAAGGAACCCTGTAGGATGTTCTCCTGAATAGCTGTTATTCTTCGTTTAACTGCGGCTATGTGACTGTTTACGTTGTAACCTGCCTGTTGACGCGCCAGAAGGTCAGTTAGTATAGTGTAGTAAGAGTGCAGAGTTTTCCGTCTGTTACGTGCTTTTTCTGCTCCATGTTTCTTAAAGAAGGATTGAATCGCCGGTTTAACCTTATGCAACCACTTGTGTACCGTTAAAGGTCCCTGTTGGGTGAGACGACTGAGCATATTTGACCACATCTGTTGAAAGCTCTCTTTCACTTGCTCGTCATCAAGCAACGCATTATTTAGTTTCCAATATCCCTTCCCGATAACAGGTATTCTCCTAGTGGTACGAATCTTCAGTAGGACAGCGTGATGATCACTGAAGGGTAATATTTTAACACTGATGTCATGTACATGCGGTGCTAGGTCTCTGTTAACGTAAAATCTATCAATTCTAGAAGCCGCTGTTCCTCGGAAAAATGTAAATTGTACGAAATTGCCATGTTTACTTTCCCAACCATCACGAAGCTCTAAGGCCTGACATATCCTTTCAAGTGCAGGAGAAGGGTTGAATTCTCCTCTCTGGTCTTTGGCGTGTAAAACACAATTAAAATCCCCACCGAAAATTAAGTCTTTGTAGTTATGTCGTAAATAGAATGGTAAGTGTGTGGTCAGAAATTCCTCTCGCTCGTGACGACGATGTGTTCCAGAGTGCAGGTAGATGTTTATGTACAGTGTGTTATCTTCTGTTAATATCGACGTGATCCTCCCACTAGGGTGTGTTTCACAAAGTTTAATGTGTAATCCAGATCGGTATATAATTGCAGTACCTCTCGAGTCTTCCCCAGGATTGGCAATATACTGGTAATTATTCCCCAGGTAAGGCAAAGTAAAGACGTTAACTTCTTGTAGGAAGAGGATATCGATGTCATAATCTCTAATAAATTCTTGTAAGAGGACCTGTTTGCTGCGACTTCTCAGGCAATTTACATTAAGTGATGCTACGGTATGAAGAAGTAGAATGCTAAAGGAAAAGAACACAGCGCCAATCATAATGATGTGTTTGAAGATGGAGACGAGTGCTTAAGTTATTTATTCGGAACATGTTTGATAATTTTAGTGACTTTCTTTTTGCCAGTGTCATCTACCGGCCGCTTTAACCTAGGATCCCGTTGGCTAACTGGAGGTAGTTTTGTTTCCGTAATTTCCATTTCTTCCACCGACGGGGGTCCCTCATGTTCGAAGGTCGGTGATATATTATGCTCTTCCCTACTTTGCATATTACTGTCTTTGACGGATGTTGGCGGTGTAAATACATCTCCGCCCTCTGTTTCCATATCCGGAGTTATTGGAGGGGGTAACTGGTTATGATTTGTTTCTTGGGGTAGCTGTGCTGGCCGTACGGCATGTGACTCGAGCGTAGTTAGCCTTTCCGGTTGCGGTATTTGATGACTATTATCAGAATTGTCGTTCTCAGTTATCTGATCCCCCACCTGTTGACCTAATAACTCTGTCTCCCTGTGCGTCACAGAAGTGGCCGGCATAGTGTTCTAGTGATCATGTTGTGTTTCCTGTGTAGCTTCATGTAAGTCACTAGGTGATGAACTGTGTAAGTTGTCTTCAGGAGTCAACTGCGTAGCTTGCAGCGGACTGCGCTGTGTCGGCAGTTTCCCACTGGCCAAGGTCGCCCAGGTGGGACTAGCAGGCTGTTCGCTTAGCTGGACAGGTTGTTTACGTCGTGGGCATTGACCCCGTAAGTGTCCCACTGCATTACAAGACGAGCACGTAGTAGGCTGATTTTCGTAACTGATCAGGGCTTTATGCCCACCAATATCTAAGTAAGACGGTATATATTGCTTTAACATTAGTCGAATTGCTCGTACACCATTATGAAACTTGTACTGGAAACCTGAGCTCCACGCTTCATCCTGAATCGAAAAAATTGTCCCATAGTAGTATAATAAGCGGGTTCTGCGGCCTCCTCCCGCGGGAAATTTGAATTCTGGCGGGAAATTTGAATTTTTGGCGGGAAATTTGAATTTTGGCGGGAGATTTGATTTGTAAACAAAGCCACGTGCTCTTTGACAGCTGTCATCGACAACAACGCATCGCTAACCTCACTGCTGCCATCTTGACGGGCCTAAACCTCAGTGGTACCAACATAACCTAACTAGCGCGAGGTAAACAAAGCCACGTGTTTTTTGACAGCCACGTGCTTTTTGACAGACAACAACGCATCGCTAACCTCAGTACTGCCATCTTGACGGGCCTAAACCTCAGTGGTACCAACTTAACCTAACTAGCGCGAGATAAACAAAGCCACGTGTTTTTGACAGCCACGTGCTTTTTGACAGACAACAACGCATCGCTAACCTCAGTACTGCCATCTTGATGGGCTTAAACATCAGTGGTACCAACTTAACCTAACTAGCGCGAGATAAACAAAGCCACGTGCTTTTTGACAGCCACGTGCTTTTTTGACAGCTGTCATCCGCCATCTTTAAACTACAGAGCACCGTGCTGCCCTCTTTATCGCAGTAGCTGCAAATTCGTCACCTGTCACCGGCAGTGCTGCCATCTTGGCGGGCCTAAACCTTAGTGCTACCAACTTAACCTCACTAGCGCGAGATAAACAAATCCACGTGCTTTTTTGACAGCTGTCGAATTTGTAAACAAATCCACGTGCTTTTTTGACAGCTGTCATCCGCCATCCTTAAACTACAGAGCACTGTGCTGCCCTCTTTATCGCAGTAGCTGTAAATTCGCCACCTGTCATCCGCAGTGCTGCCATCTTGGCGGACCTAAACCTTAGTGCTACCAACTTAACCTCACTAGCGCGAGATAAACAAATACACGTGCTTTTTTGACAGCTGTCATCCGCCATCTGTAATCTAGAGAACACAGTGCTGCCCTCTTTAGCTACTGACCTTTGAAATGTGGTGGCGGATAATTTGAAAAATGCTTTTTGACAGCAGCCATCTTTGAGCACCGTGCTGCCCTCTTTAGCTAGATACCTGTGGTGGCAGACAATTCTACGTGACAGCAGCCATCTTTGAGCACAGTGCTGCCCTCTTCGTGGTGGCGGGAAATTCCACGTGCTCTTGTTCGGAAACAAACTCTCGTGCTTTTTCTGACAGCTGTCATCCGCCATCTTGCGTCACAAACCTCAGTGCTGCACTCTTTAGCTAGATACCTTTGAAATGTGGTGGCAGCAATTTGAAAAATTCTATGTGCTCTTGTTTGGAAACAAAGCCACGTGCTTTTTGGACAGCTGTCAACCGCCATCTTTAATCAATAGAGCACTGTGCTGCTATCATGCGGGCAATTTCGTCAGCTGTCATCCGCCATCTTTAATCCACAGAGCACCGTGCTGCCCTCTTTATGACTTGTAGCAGCGGGCAATTTGAAAAGTTCTGTTAGCTGTCATTCGCCAACTTTAATCAGGAGAGCACCGTGCTGCCATCTTTAGCTAGTTACCTTTGAAATGTGGTGGCGGCAAATTGAAAAATTCCACGTGCTCTTGTTTAGTAAACAAACACACGCGCTTTTTGTCAGCTGTCATCCCCCATCTTACATCGCAAACCTCAGTGCTACACTCTTTAGGTACATACCTTTGAAATATGATGGCGGATAATTTAAAAAGAAATATTCTACGGCAGCCATCTCTCGACGCTAATTGCACAAGATGGTGGCTATACATGACTCCTTAAGGGTGCTTACGCAAGATGGCCGCTATACATAGGTTCTCATGAGACGCCCTTGGGATGGTTGCGCAAGATGGCGGTTGCTCCTATGAGGTGGCTTAAGGGTCCTTGCACAAGATGACTAGAGACGCCCTAAGGATGCTTGCGCAAGATGGCGGACGCACGATGGCGGCTATACACGACTCCTTATGAGACGCCTTAAGGGTGCTTGCGCAAGAAGGCTGCTGCTCTTATGAAGAAAGCTACCTTAGAGGCTAACGTGTCATGCTAGTTCGATTCATTAAATTTGGGGGATTAAATGCAAAATGTTAAATATCTCGAAAACGGTGCATCGTAGAGCAAAACGGACAAACTTTTTTCTGCCCAACACCTCGGTTCGCAGTACTAGGAACAAGAAAAACATAGTCTAATGATGAGATCAACGGTTCGGTTCCTACTTAGGCCCTTTGGCAACGCTCTGTTTTAGTTCGTATTGAAGCAAGTCTTCGTAACATGATCAGGTCTAGCTATGGTAGAGAGTATAACGTGCCGTGCAGGTTCGATTCATTAAATTTGGGGCTTAATGCAAAATGTTAAATACCTCGAAAACGGTGCACCGTAGAGCAAAACGGATAAAAATTTTCCACCTGATACCTAGGTTTGCAGTATCAGGAACATGATAGCATAAGAAAAACATAGTCTAATGATGAGATCGACGGTTCGATCCCTACTTAGGCCCTTTAGCATTGGCAGCTATCTAATTCTACAAGATGGCGGCTATACATAGCTTCTTATGAGGCAGCTTAAGAGCGCTTGCACAAGATGGCTGCTACTCTTATGAGACGCCCTAAGGGTGCTTGCGCAAGGTAGCAGCGACAGACGGTGACTATACACAGCTCCTTATGATACGGCCTAGAGGTGCTCACACAAGATGGTGGCTGCTCTGATGAAGAAAGCTAGCTTTGCATCGTGCAGGTATCTTTACAGCACTAAACCTCATACCCTTGAAATGTGGTGGCGGGTAATTTGAAAAATTCTACGTGCTCTTTCTTAACAGCAGCTATCTTTAAACAATAGCGGCTATACATAAGCTGTTAAGGCCTCCTCTTATGTCAAGGCATAGCTCTATCGAACAAGTTTAAACCTGCATCGGGATAGCTAGAGTAAGCACGTGCTGCAGTGATGACGTCATTATGCATGTTTAGACTTGCAAATCACTAAAGAAACATAACAAGACTAGAATCGAACACTGCACTCTATGCCGTTAACTTTATCATGTGATCGGAACATTGATTGAAGTGTTTAGAACACTAAATAAGTGATCAAGACTAAAATAGAACACTGTACTCGATACAACATATGTTTAGAACATGTCAGGGGATACCTTTGTTCTAAGAAGATTAGATTACCGCACATTCCTTGTAGTGCTAATAGGCTAAAGGGCTAATGGGCAAAAGGGCTAATGGGCTAATGGGCAAAAAGGGCTAAAGGGCTAAAGGGCTAATGGGCTAAAGGGCTAGGGTGCCTCTCCTCTCTTTATCCGGGCTTGAGACCGGCTCTACAACTAGAGGCGGAGTTAACACCCTAAGGAAGGGAGAATGTTGGGAAATAATCTATACGAATATAGCTACTCGATCGACTATATACTACAGGTGGATGACTTAGGTGAGGGTAAGCGCTTACTTAATAATACCTACACGACGTAATTCATGCTCTATTTCAAAAATATCTTCTTTGTACTGTGTGTAACCAGCATCATGATAGGCTCTTAGCAGCTGTAAACGTTTTACCAGTACGTTGGGGTCTTTACAGTAGCTTATATCTACATAGGGTAACAGAGGCTCGTTGTGAACTTTGAGCCTATATGCAGACAGTTGATGTGTAGGGACTTGTTTTGATGTAATACGTGCTTCAGTAGTAGCGTTTCTAGGTACAAACTTAACATGTCTCGATAGCGACGAAACATTGAAATTTCCTTCTTCTTTACCTTGCATCTCTTCTTGAGATGTTTGCACTGCGACAGAACGTGTAGTAGGCTTAGGAAATGAAGTAAAATCATCAAGATGTAATGGCAATGAAACATTAAGATTTTCTTCTTCTTCTACCTTCCCTTTACTACTGTTTTGATCAATATCATTATCCTTATTATCATAATCATGATCTTGCCTCTCTTTATCTTGAAGTTTGTGCTTAGTAACAGAACTTGCAGCAGGCCTAGACAACAAGGGAGAATTAAAAATCTCTCGCAGAGGTGTGCTTTTTAAACATAAATCAGTGTTCGCTGGAATATGGTTGAGCTCTTTGTATTTTGTTCCCAATGAAGCTACATTACACGCGGCTTCATGACGTTGAGCGTTGTATGCGTTCTTGAACTCCCTTCTACAATGTTTGCATTGAAAAATTGTCCTACATGATATCTCATGACGTCTCCTGTGATAGCTTCGGGAAAATGCTTTTCCACACTCTTCGCAAATATACCTAGAAATAGGTTTTTCCATGACGGACTTTTATCTTCTGCTAACATATTCTTCTTTGAATCTACTTGACATTTGTTACTCTCTACTTCGATGATGCGAACAGCTTAGCAATTAACAGTAAACTAACACAAAAGCGTATAACCAAGGTAGCAACAGTAAGGTTTAAGCCCATCAAGATGGCAAGAGTGAGGTTAGCGACGTTCTGTTGTTGGATTTTAAATTCCGCGCTATAACATGCATAAGGTGGCAGCCTTGAGGTTTACCGCCGTAAAGATGGCAGCAGTGAGGTTAGCGACGCTCTATTGTCCTTCACTGTGAGGGTAGGGTCCGTCAAGAAGACAGCTGTCAAAAAAACACGTGGCTTGGTTTACTAAACAAGAGCACGTGGCTGTGACGTCACGGTCACTTAGTATGCTGCTTCAGCGTGCAAAGTTCAATGTCTACACCTACGTAGTTAACACTCTGCTATGTTCACAAGATTTTTACACATAACTATTCTTTATATTTTTAGTTCGTGCACATAGGTTATGTTAAGATAGCAGCACACGTACAAGCGATGGTCGCACGCTCGCGTAGAAGTTGTTTAGTACGATAATTGATGTATGCATTATCAAAAGGTGATACGTAGACGCTTTTAAACCTTGCTATTCTTACTGCTACTATGTTCGCAAGATTTTTAAACATCGCTATTCTTTGTGCTTTAAGTTCGTGCGCATAGGTCATGCTAAAGTAGCAGCGCAAACACATGTGAACGTTGTACATTCTAGCGGGATGTGTTAATATAGTTGATGCATGCAAAATCGATAGGTGTTGTGTACACGCTTTGAAACTTAACTATTCTTCGTGCTTTAAATCCATGCACATAGGTTATGCTAAGATAGCAGCACACTCTAGCGGGAGAAGTTTAGTACTCTAGTTGATGCATGTATAATCGATAGGCAATGGGTACACGCTTTTAAAACATTGCTATTCTTACTGCTGCTGCTATGTTCACAAGATTTATATACATCGCTATTCTTTATGCTTTAAGTTCATGCGTATAAGTTATACTAAGTTAGCAGCATACTTATAAGGTTGTCGCACGCTCTAGTGGAAGACGTTTAATACGAAAGTCGATGCATGTAAAATCGATAGGTGATGTGTACACGCTTTGAACTTGGGTATTCTTTGTGCTTTAAGTTCGTGCACATAGGTTATGTTAGGATTGCAGCACACACAAGCGATGATTGCACGCTGTTGTAGAAGAAGTTTAGTACGATAGTCGATGCATACATCATCGATAGGTGATGTGTACACGCTTTGAAACATAGCTCTTCCTTGTGCTTTAAATTCGTGCACATGGGTTAGGGATATACAAAAGCGATTGCTACATGCTCTAGCGGAAGAAGCCTAGTACGATAGTCGACGCATGCATCATCGATACGTGATGTGTACACGCTATTCTTTATGCTTTAAATTCACGCACATAGGTAGCAGCACACAATTGCGATCGTTGTACACTCTAGCGGGAGAAGTTTATTACGATAGTCGATGTATGCAAAATCGATAGGTGATGTGTACGCGCTTTGGAATATAGCTATTCTTTGTGCTTTAGCTTTATACACATACGTTAGCAATACACATATGCGATCGTTGTACACTCTGGCGGTAAAAATAGTTGATGCATGCAAAATCAATAGGTGATGTGTACACGCTGTTAAACATCGTTATTTGTTGTGCTTTAAGTTCGCCGGTATAGGTTATGCTAAGACAGCAGTACAATCTAGCGGAAGAAGTTCAGGGTGATGTGTACACGCTTTGAAACATTGTTATTCTTTGCATTTTAAGTTCATGCACATAGGGTATGCTAAGATAGCAGCACAATCTAGCGGAAGAAGTTTAGTACGAGATTCGATGCGTGCAAAATCAATAAGTAATGTGTACACGCTTTGAAACATGGCTATTCTTTGTACTTTTAGTTCATGCGTATAAGTTATGCTAAGATAGCAGCAGAATCTAGTGGATGAAGTTTAGTGCGATATTTGATGCATGTGAAATCGATAGGTAATGTGTACACGCTTTGAAACATGGCTATTCTTTGCACTGTAAGTTCATGTGTATAAAATTATGCAAAGATAGCAGCACAATCTAGCGGAAGAAGGTTAGTACGAGAGTCGATGCATGCAAAATCGATAGGTAATGTGTACATGCTTTGAAACATGGCTATTCTTTGTACTTAAGGTCATGCGTATAGGTTATGCTAAGATAGCAACAAGATCTAGCGGAAGAAGTTTAGTACGAGGGTCGATGCATGTAAAATCGGTAGGTGATGTGTACACGCTTTGAAACATGGCTATTCATTGTACTGTAAGTTCATACGTATAGGTTATGCTAAGATAGCAACAAGATCTAGCGGAAGAAGTTTAGTACGAGGGTCGATGCATGTAAAATCGATAGGTGATGTGTACACGCTTTGAAACATGGCTATTCATACTGCTGCTCTGTTACCAAGATTTTTAAACATAGCTAATCCTAATGCTGCTCTTAACGACGTAGAGCTAAGGATTGATTACATGACAGTGACGTCACTGCCGCGTGCTCTTGTTTAGTAAACCAAGCCACGTGTTTTTTTGACAGCTGTCTTCTTGACGGACCCTACCCTCACAGTGAAGGACAATAGAGCATCGCTAACCTCACTGCTGCCATTTTTACGGCGGTAAACCTCAAGGCTGCCACCTTATGCATGTTATAGCGCGGAATTTAAAATCCAACAACAGAACGTCGCTAACCTCACTCTTGCCATCTTGATGGGCTTAAACCTTACTGTTGCTACCTTGGTTATACGCTTTTGTGTTAGTTTACTGTTAATCGCTAAGCTGTTCGCATCATCGAAGTAGAGAGTAACAAATGTCAAGTAGATTCAAAGAAGAATATGTTAGCAGAAGATAAAAGTCCGTCATGGAAAAACCTATTTCTAGGTATATTTGCGAAGAGCGTGGAAAAGCATTTTCCCGAAGCTATCACAGGAGATGTCATGAGATATCATTTAGGACAATTTTTCAATGCAAACATTGTAGAAGAGAGTTCAAGAACGCATACAACGCTCAACGTCATGAAGCCGCGTGTAATGTAGCTTCATTGGGAACAAAATACAAAGAGCTCAACCATATTCAACCGAACACTGATTTATGTTTAAAAAGTACACCTCTGCGAGAGATTTTTAATTCTCCCTTGTTGTCTAGGCCTGCTGCAAGTTCTGTTACTAAGCACAAACTTCAAGATAAAGAGAGGCAAGATCATGATTATGATAATAAGGATAATGATGTTGATCAAAACGTTAGTAAAGGGAAGGTAGAAGAAGAAGAAAATCTTAATGATTCATTGCCATTACAGCTTGATGATTTTACTTCATTTCCTAAGCCTACTACACGTTCTGTCGCAGTGCAAACATCTCAAGAAGAGATGCAAGGTAAAGAAGAAGGAAATTTCAATGCTTCATCGCTATCGAAACAAGTTAAGTTTGTACCTAGAAACGCTACTGCTGAAGCACGTATTACATCAAAACAAGTCCCTACATATCAACTGTCTGCATATAGACTCAAAGTTCACAACGAGCCTCTGTTACCCTATGTAGATATAAGCTACTGTAAAGACCCCAACGTACTGGTAAAACGTTTACAGCTGCTAAGAGCCTATCATGATGCTGGTTACACACAGTACAAAGAAGATATTTTTGAAATAGAGCATGAATTACGTCGTGTAGGTATTATTAAGTAAGCGCTTACCCTCACCTAAGTCATCCATCTGTAGTATATAGTCGATCGAGTAGCTATATTCGTATAGATTATTTCCCAACATTCTCCCTTCCTTAGGGTGTTAACTCCGCCTCTAGTTGTAGAGCCGGTCTCAAGTCCGGATAAAGAGAGGAGAGGCGCCCTAGCCCTTTCGCCCATTAGCCCTTTAGCCCTTTAGCCCTTCTTGCCCATTAGCCCATTAGCCCTTTTGCCCATTAGCCTTTTAGCCTATTAGCACTACAAGGAATGTGCGGTAATCTAATCTTCTTAGAACAAAGGTATCCCCTGACATGTTCCAAACACATGTTGTATCGCGTACAGTGTTCTATTTTAGTCTTGATCACTTATTTAGTGTCCTAAACACTTCAATCAATGTTCCGATCACATGATAAAGTTAACGGCATAGAGTGCAGTGTTCGATTCTAGTCTTGTTATGTTTCTTTAGTGATTTGCAAGTCTAAACATGCATAATGATGTCATCACTGCAGCACGTGCTTACTCTAGCTATCCCGATGAAGGTTTAAACTTGTTCGATAGAGCTATGCCTTGAAATAAGAGGAGGCCTTAACAGCTTATGTATAGCCGCTATTGTTTAAAGATAGCTGCTGTTAAGAAAGAGCACGTAGAATTTTTCAAATTACCCGCCACCACATTTCAAAGGTATGAGGTTTAGTGCTGTAAAGATACCTGCACGGTGCAAAGCTAGCTTTCTTCATCAGAGCAGCCACCATCTTGTGTGAGCACCTCTAGGCCGTATCATAAGGAGCTGTGTATAGTCACCGTCTTGTCGCTGCTACCTTGCGCAAGCACCCTTAGGACGTCTCATAAGAGCAGCAGCCATCTTGTGCAAGCGCTCTTAAGCTGCCTCATAAGAAGCTATGTATAGCCGCCATCTTGTAGAATTAGATAGCTGCCAATGCCAAAGGGCCTAAGTAGGGATCGAACCGTCGATCTCATCATTAGACTATGTTTTTCTTACGCTATCATGTTCCTGATACTGCAAACCTAGGTCTCAGGTGGAAAAATTTTATCCGTTTTGCTCTACGATGCACCGTTTTCGAGATATTGAACATTTTGCATTTATTATTATTATATTATATTTATTATATTTGCCTTTATTTGTAGTGGCGAAGTTAGGACTCATGGTCCTCTCTTACACTTAACCACACTTCATTAACATAGTACATCTGAGAGCAATATTCATAATCTTATCTTAAAACTACCATTACAAACTAGAAACAAAATATGAAACATAATAACATAAACTCTATAAATATTCTTAGTCATGTCTTAAACTATCGTTACAAATTAAAAGTTGATTGACACTAAATACCCTAAGCACAGTAAACGTACATTCATACACACATTCACTCTGCCAGATTCATTCAGCCTGGCGGCACATATCGAGGAGATGCTCACGGCAAGACAACTTGAAGGAATTTAAGGATTGTATGGCTCTAATGTTGTGGGGGAGAGAATTCCATATTCTAGCTCCATTTGCAACAAAGGAACGGCTGAATGCTGCTGACCTGCTGAGAGGGATAGCAAGTGTACTGCCAGAGCGTGTATTATGCTGGTGGAAAGAGGATAGGAAATTGAGTTGTGAAGATAAGTAGTATGGCATATTCTCTTTTAATACTCGAAAGATTAATACTGCCACGTGGAGGTTTCTATATTGTTCAAATTTTAGAAGGGAAAGTTGTCGATAATAAGGGGTAACATGAACATCATAGCGTAAGGAAAAGATAAATCTAATACACGAATTCATAGCACGTTGTAATCGGTTTAGTTGTTCTCTCGTGACATCAATTAGTACTACGTCACAGTAGGAAAATATAGGGAGGATAAGAGTATTTATAAGCCTAATTCTCATGTTTAGTGGCAGCATATTTTGATGATATTTTAGTGGGTGAAGGGACGCGTACACTTTTCTACAGATATTTGTAATGTGCTCTCCCCAGTTAAGATTCTCGTTTATAATTACCCCAAGATTTCTTACCGAGTTTTCGTACGGAATAATTTTACCAGATAAAGTTAGTGGAGGAATGTTGTTGTTTTTTGCCGCACTGATTTGTTTCGTTTGCCCAACAATAATAGCTTTAGATTTTGATGGATTAATTAAAATACAGTTTTCATGAGCGTATGCACAGATATTATTTAAGTCAGAGTTCATATAACCTATTGCTTGATTGATGTCTGAAATTTTGGAATGGTAATAGATCTGCAGATCGTCAGCATACAAGTGGTATTTACAGTGTCTTAGCCGTGTCGATATATCGTTAATATAGATAACAAAGAGAAGTGGTCCAAGTACAGAGCCTTGTGGTACTCCTGAAAATTTCATTACCCATTCGGATGACCTATTCTGAACAATTACGCGTTGTTTTCGTTCCGTAAGATATGAGAGAAAGAATTCTAGGGCTGTCTGTCCAAGGTGAAGCGATTTCAATTTAGCAACCAGTACGTCTATATTTACTGTGTCAAAAGCGCTGCTAAAATCAAGAAGTGTAAGTAACGTCACCTGCCTTTCGTCCATAGCGCGTCTCATGTCGTCTGTAACTTTCAGCAGGGCAGTGGCCGTACTGTGTCCCTTTTTGAAACCCGATTGTAAAGGGTCAAGTAGTTTGTATTTATTTAAATAGTCGGTTAATTGAACGTGTACTATGCGTTCAAGAGGCTTGGAGAGAGATGAAAGTATGCAAACAGGTCGATAATCTGTTATAAGTACAGGTGAGGAAGTTTTGGGAACAGGATTTATAATGGCATTTTTCCACATTTTTGGAAAGTGGCCACTTGTGAGGCACGTGTTGTATATATGAGTAATGGCAGGAAGAATAATGTCAATGATGTGTTGTATTATGAGTATGGGTATTTCATCAGGTCCTACAGCAGATGATGTAATTGATAATACCTCGCGTTTCACGTCAATCTCTGTGACTTCGCGAAATTCAAAGAATGGCCTATTTGGTGGTGGCTGGTTCAGAAGAGATTTTATAGTCTGTGATATTGTGCGTATTTCCGGTTTAATTTTTACTTCAGAAAAATGAGCATTCAATCTCTCCAGAGAGATGTCTGGATTACATGGCTGGGGCAAAGCTTTCCCAATTCCAATGGAACGAAGTTGTTTCCAAGTGTTTGACACATTTAAATTTCCAGCCAGGTGATTGTAAAAAGAAAATTTCTTATTTCGAATTATTACTTTAATTCTATTCCGAAGTTGTCGATACTGTTCAAGCGCACTGGAAGAGTGTGTGCGTCTGTAGAGTCGGTGTAACGCGTCACGGTGAGACATCATTTGTTTAATGTCATCGGTCAGCCATGGAGAAGGAGGTCGGGAGACTTTGGCCGTACGCTTAGGTGCATGTTTATCAAGGAGACCAAGTATAAGTGAACTTAAAGTTTCAACTTTCTTATCAATACCGTTTATATTTTTTACGTCATCCCAAGGTCTATTCAAGGCGTCAACTCTCAGATGATCTAAGTTTATATGTTTAATGTCCCTGAATGTGATGTATCTGGACTTATACTTCGGTACTTTGAGCGAGTAAGATAAGTATATTAAGTCATGTGTCGATATACTAGGGGTAGGAATTTGTCCATGTGATACTATTTTCTGTGGGTTGTTAGTGACCATTAAGTCAATTAGTGTATGTGAAGATGAGGTATGATTTGTCGGTTTTAGTGGAAGTATTGTCATGTCACACGTCTGGAAAATACTTAAGAGTTGCTTTGTATCTCCAGTCTGTTCCAGTAAATTAGTATTGAAGTCCCCAAATATTAAAATATGTTCATAAGCAGGTAATAGTCTCTGCAGGATGTCTTCAATGTCTGAGAGGTGACCTACCCGTGGTGGCCGATAAACAACTCCTATTAGGGCTTTAACTGTTGTCACAGTTATCTCGGCAAAAATGAACTCAGGTCTCGGGTCAGGACAGTGGGCAGATGTGCATACGATTTTACATTTAATATCATCTCTACAGTACAAGGCTACTCCTCCACCTCTTTTATCTATTCGGTCATGCCTGTAAATATTATAGCCCGTTATGTGTACCATACTACTAGGGATAGTTGCGCGTAACCAACTCTCACTGATACAAGCTACGTGTACATTACTGTTTTCAAGGAGAGTTGTTAGCTCCTCATGGTGAGCAGGTAGGGATTGAGAATTTAAATGAATGCAGTTCAATGAACGTGCGTTGGCCTGAAATACTTTCGCTAATGAGCCTTGGCAGCGGGGTGTCTCCGTTCTCGGGTAGGAGAGGTTAGCGGTAGCGGGACAGTCAGGTCCACAGCTGGTAGTGGTTATAACAGTATTCATCACACAAAACAGAATACCAAGAAGAATACATGCTTCTTACCTGCGTATTTCCTCTGATATCGCGCCGGCTTTTCATGCACTCAATCACATTCACACTCAATAATAAAACACTATAATACAAACTTAAACTAATCCACAGTGTCGTTACTTCACACTGTTTCACCCCCTAGCTGCTTGAATAACATTGTTAAGGTCAGCTCGTGTGGTCACTTGAATTTTCTTCCCATCAGAGCTTAGAATAATGATACGTCCATCCTTAGTCCATACAGATTTCTGACCGAAGTGGTCACGCGCGGCGTTTAGTATGTCCTTTCTCGTTGCTGTCAGCGATTCTGTTATCAGCATACCCGATCCCTTCAGCGATTTCTTTGCACGCCAGATACGGTCACGTTCGTGATATCGCGTGAACTTTATTATGATGGGCCTCTTCCCCCCCGTCACTACCTCAGCAGTTGTTCTCCTTGGTTTCCCAATCCTGTGACAGCGATCTAAATTGTCCAATGTCAAGTCTATTCCTAGGTTGGATTTCACAACACCGAACACCTTGTCATAGACGTCCTCGTTCGGAGCTTCTGCCACCCCGTGGAGTAATAGGCAATTTCTCCTGCTGTACTGCTCTGCTTCGTCCATTAGGTCGTCCTGTTTCGAGATCTGGTTGTGCATTTGGGTAAGTTCGGACTTCACCTCCTTGAGCTCCTCGGTGACAGCAGCTCTGAAAGACTGGAACTCCAGGGCGAGTGCGTCTAGGGAAACATCGCCGGGGTTGGTACCACTGCTGTTGGCGGCGCGCGTTGCTTTCTCGAAGCGAGCTGCACGCTATACTCTCTACCATAGCTAGACCTGATCATGTTACGAAGACTTGCTTCAATACAAACTAAAACAGAGCGAATGCCAAAGGGCCTAAGTAGGAACCGAACCGATGATCTCATCATTAGACTATGTTTTTCTTGTTCCTCGTACTACGAACCGAGATATTGGGCAGAAAAACTTGTGTCCGTTTTGCTCTACGATGCACCGTTTTCGAGATATTTAACATTTTGCATTTAAGCCCCCAAATTTAATGAATCGAACTAGCATGACACGTTAGCCTCTAAGCTAGCTTTCTTCATAAGAGCAGCAGCCATCTTGCGCAAGCACCCTTAAGGCGTCTCATATGGAGTCTTGTATAGCCGCCATCTTGCGTCCGCCATCTTGCGGAAGCATCCTTAGGACATCTCTAGTCATCTTGTGCAAGGACCCTTAAGCCACCTCATAAGAGCAACCGCCATCTTGCGCAACCATCCCAAGGGCGTCTCATAAGAACCTATGTATAGCGGCCATCTTGCGTAAGCACCCTTAAGGAGTCATGTATAGCCACCATATTGTGCAATTAGCGTCGAGAGATGGCTGCCGTAGAATTTTTCTTTTTAAATTATCCGCCACTATATTTCAAAGGTATGTACCTAAAGAGTGTAGCACTGAGGTTTGCGATGTAAGATGGCGGATGACAGCTGACAAAAAGGGCGTGAGTTTGTTTACTAAACAAGAGCACATGGAATATTTCAATTTGCCGCCACCACATTTCAAAGGTATCTAGCTAAAGATGGCAGCACGGTGCTCTCTTGATTAAAGATGGCGAATGACAGCTAACAGAACTTTTCAAATTGCCCGCTGCTACATGTCATAAAGAGGGCAGCACGGTGCTCTGTGGATTAAAGATGGCGGATGACAGCTGACGAAATTGCCCACATGATAGCAGCACAGTGCTCTATTGATTAAAGATGGCGGATGACAGCTGTCCAAAAAGCACGTGGCTTTGTTTCCAAACAAGAGCACATAGAATTTTTCAAATTGCCGCCACCACATTTCAGAGGTATCTAGCTAAAGAGTACAGCACTGAGGTTTGTGACGCAAGATGGCGGATGACAGCTGTCAGAAAAAAGCACGAGTGTTTGTTTCCAAACAAGAGAATGTGGAATTTCCCGCCACCACGAAGAGGGCAGCACTGTGCTCAAAGATGGCTGCTGTCACGTAGAATTGTCTGCCACCACAGGTATCTAGCTAAAGAGGGCAGCACGGTGCTCAAAGATGGCTGCTGTCAAAAAGCATTTTTCAAATTATCCGCCACCACATTTCAAAGGTCAGTAGCTAAAGAGGGCAGCACTGTGTTCTATAGATTAAAGATGGCGGATGACAGCTGTCAAAAAAGCACGTGGACTTGTTTATCTCGCGCTAGTGAGGTTAGGTTGGTAGCACTAAGGTTTAGATCCGCCAAGAGGGCAGCACTGCGGATGACAGGTGGCGAATTTACAGCTACTGCGATAAAGAGGGCAGCACGGTGCTCTGTAGTTTAAAGATGGCGGATGACAGCTGTCAAAAAAGCACGTCGATTTGTTTACAAATTCGACAGCTGTCAAAAAAGCACGTGGATTTGTTTATCTCGCGCTAGTGAGGTTAAGTTGGTAGCACTATGGTTTAGGCCCGCCAAGATGGCAACACTGCCGATGACAGGTGACGAATTTGCAGCTACTGCGATAAAGAGGGCAGCACGGTGCTCTGTAGTTTAAAGATGGCGGATGACAGCTGTCAAAAAGCACGTGGCTGTCAAAAAGCACGCGGCTTTGTTTATCTCGCGCTAGTTAGGTTAAGTTGGTACCACTGAGATTTAAGCCCGTCAAGATGACAGTACTGAGGTTAGCGATGCGTTGTTGTCTGTCAAAAAGCACGTGGCTGTCAAAAAACACGTGGCTTTGTTTATCTCGCGCTAGTTAGGTTAAGTTGGTACCACTAAGGTTTAGGCCCGTCAAGATGGCAGTACTGAGGTTAGCGATGCGTTGTTGTCTGTCAAAAAGCACGTGGCTGTCAAAAAAAACACGTGGCTTTGTTTACCTCGCACTAGTTAGGTTAAGTTGTCACTACTGAGGTTTAGGCCCGTCAAGATGGCAGTACTGATGTTAGCGATGCGTTGTTGTCTGTCAAAAAGCACGTGGCTGTCAAAAAACACGTGGCTTTGTTTACCTCACGCTAGTTAGCTTAAGTTGGCACTACTGAGGTTTAGGCCCGTCAAGATGGCAGCAGTGAGGTTAGCTATGCGTTGTTTTCTGTCAAAAAGCACGTGGCTGTCAAAAAACACGTGGCTTTGTTTACCTCATGCTAGTTAGGTTAAGTTGGCACTACTGAGGTTTAGGCCCGTCAAGATGGCAGCAGTGAGGTTAGCGATGCGTTGTTGTCTGTCAAAAAGCACGTGGCTGTCAAAAAACACGTGGCTTTGTTTACCTCGCGCTAGTTAGGTTAAGTTGGCACTACTGAGGTTTAGGCCCGTCAAGATGGCAGCAGTGAGGTTAGCGATGCGTTGTTGTCGATGACAGCTGTCAAAAAGCACGTGGCTTTGTTTACATATTCAAATCTCGCGCCAAAATTCAAATTTCCCGCCAGAATTCAAATTTCGCGCCAGAATTCAAATTTCCCGCGGGAGGAGTCCGCAGAACCCGCTTATTATACTACTTCCCATATTTACTAATTTGTTCCACAATTATTCTATGAGGTACCTCCATCGGAAGATTAAAGATTCTTACCAACTTTGTACCAAGACCCGCAGAATCAATAGTCACTTTGCTACGGAACCCATTACTGTGTAAGAAGGAGTGCTCACCTGCATAATCCTGTAGCAGTTTTTCAGTTGTTTCCTGCTTCTTGCATTTTATGTATAATTGCCGCGATATACCATTAAGCTGGATCATCTCGATGTCACTTTCTTCTAGGTGCAAGGTGTCAAAAATCCAGTCATGCACTTCGTATTGGGCTGGTCGGGGCGTGTCTCTGTCGGTGAAGTTCATCACAATCGTATTCTTCCTTTCCATTATCATGATGATCTTTTAACTATGAACACATAGATATCTTGAACAGTCCTATCTGTCACCACTGTCAAGAGTTTATCAGATAGTCACTTATACACAAGTAAAAACAGTCTCGTTAGACCGTACACTCAGTTCGAGAGCTCACTAGCTGCCCTGACTTGCACGCACGCTGGTCCAAGCAGAACTGGCTTCGCAAACACTACATTGGCACCCTCAATGCAAACACTCTCTTCAAACTTAGAAAACTATAACAACTCACAGACATGCTACAAAAGTTTCACATCAAAATTCTTGCTATACGAAAGATGCGCTTCATAGGTGAAAACCATTTCGAAACAGATAATTACAGGATTTACAAAGTTAAACCTGCTGTCCGAAGAGGCACATCATTATTGTTTGGTACATGATTCGCAGTACACAAATCAGTCGTGGATAACATCATAGACTCAATTCCATATCAGAACGTATCTCCACACTCTCTTTCAAATAAGGTATTAAAGCATGCACAATTATCAGTGCATATGCACCTACAAATGGCCATAACAGAAAAAAGCAACAAGAAATTGAAGACTTCTGGGAAGACACAGAAGAAGTAACCAACAACGTACCAGAAAGGCATGTGAAAATTGTAATAGGAGACTTCAATGCACATTTAGGTATGCAGAGAAAAATACATACAAAGAACAGGCCCGTACTCGGCAAACATTCGCACAAACAAAAATGGGGAACACTTCATAAAATATTGTCAAAATTTTAACCACAAAAATATGCCAACGCAATTTCAAAAGCCAAGACGAAAACTTACAACATGGAAATCACCCAACACAGTGTGGGGAGAATTCCAGATTGATCATTTGGCCATTTCCAAGAAAAATACGCGGGAAATTTTAAATGTTAGAACGCGTAAAGGATTCTTCGAGTCTGATCATTAATTACTACAAGTTAATATTAGGCCAATCCCAACACAGGAAAAGACAGCGCAAAAAAACTAGTCAAACATGATCCGGAATACTTCAAGATAAACAGGGATAAAATCGTTTAAGAATTTCTTAGACATTCTACAGACACTTGGGCAGATCTTGCGAAGACAGTTCAGAAGGCAATGCGCTGAGGACAACCTCCTAGAAGACGAAATCATAGATGGTGGAACGTAATTTGTGATCAAGCCATTGAGAGAAGAAAACAAGCATGGGAGAAGTTCAGCAGTAACAGAAAATCACAAATATGGAAGGAATTTCACTTAGTTCAGAAACAATCATCGAAGGAAATCAGCCGGTAAAAACGAGCATACAACAATAATAGGCTAAAAGAAACTGAGGAAGATTTCAAGAGAAATAACACAAGAAATTTTTACAGAACTTTAAAAGAAAATATTAAGGGCCATCAACATCCTAGCCTCTGCTTCCGAAGAGCAGATGGATCCCTGGAAACAAACACGGAACAAAACTGTGAAAACTCAAACATTACTTTGATAAACTTCTTAATTGCAGGAAAGGCACAGAGAAACTAACATTCCAACAAATACATTCAACCCCGATTCTAAACCACCCACAATATAAGAGTTAGAGGAAATCATAAAAATTAAAATAACAGAGCAACAGGAGAGGATGTTATAATCGCCGAGATCTGGAAGCTCCAAGATGGAAATATCACCAAAAAATACATACGATTATCAGAGAAATTTGTGTCACAGAGAAAGTGCCAGAGGAATGGAAGTGTGCATTAAACCATCCATCACATAAAAAGGGTGATAAGTCAGATCCTAATAATTACATAGGTATTTTGCTAGTACCACTTGCGTACAAAATTTTCTCTAAGGTGCTATTAAACAGGCTAGAACCAAAAGGAGATCCACAAATAGGGGAATACCAGTCAGGCTTCAGAAAACGGAGATCATGCGTCGAACAGATCTGAAACTTCAGAACACTTTTGAAAGTCAGATAAACAAGAAACCCTGTAGTTACCATTGTGGACTTTAAAAAACCGTACGACTCCATAGACAGACAGGCGCTCTTTGACGTACTGCAAGAATATGGCATTGACATATAAACTAGATCACTTGCACAAGAGACGCTTTCAGACACCACCTCCAGGATCAAGTTCATGAGAGAAATTGCGAAACCCTTCCAGATACACACAGGTGTCCGACAAGGAGACGGGTCCTCACCGATCTTGTTCAACATGATGTTGGACAAAATTATCAAGCAGTGGGAGGAAAAAGTTGACGGAATATAGCTGGGAAGTCACGTTAAACAAAAACAATCATAAAATGTCCGGAATTTGCAGATGACATAGCCATACTTAGCAATAATACACAGGAGGCAAAGGAAGCACTGGAACGCTTGCATGAAGTAGCTGCCAAAACAGGTCTACAGATATCTTACGAGAACGACAGAACAACAATATGCACACCATGCATACTGTATACGATCCGTAGAACGAGCCGAAAAATGTAAATATTTAGGGGAATACATACAAATAGGAGGATCAAACAAGGCGTCTAGCATACTGTAGTACGAACGGAAAACTCCAAAAAGCATACAAACGCACATGGTCACAGTATAATAAGAAAAACATATCAAGACAGGCCTAACTTAGACACTACAAAACATTCGTATTACCAGAAGCATTGTATGCGTCAGAAACGGCCACAATTGGAGCATCAGGTATCATAGAGACAGAAAAAGTAGAACCTAGAATTCTCAGGAAAATATTCGGACCAATACACAGAGATGGTATATGGATGCAACGACCTACCGAAGAGCTGTACTAGCACACTGACAGACTCACAGACATGAAGAAGAAACGCAGACTAGCTTTCTATGAGCACGTACAGAGAATAGACAACATCAGACTTATGAGGAAAATATTTGATGTAGTAAATAGTTCAAGCAAGAAAACAAATTGATATCATGAAATGGAGGAAGAGTAAAGGGACGTGGGGATCAACAGGTAAATGCTAGGAGACAGAAACAAAATTAGGGATACAAAATGTATAGTAAATGAAAAGAAGAAGAAGAAGAAGACTGGAGCATAGTAGGACAGAAAAAAGGAAACAAGAGCACAGCTGAAGGATGAAGAGCTTTTGGGAGGAGAAGAGGGAGAAGGGAAAGAAGTGAAAATTGTGTCATCATGAGATATTCGAGTTCAAACACTGTCCATAAGGGCAAAAATGATATGAATAAATGAATGAAATAATAATAGTGTGTGGCCTGCGGAGAGGCGTGGTGCATGTCTTTAAAGTTGAAGCCGTATAGGCGACCTGCGCGTCAGTGTTGATGCGTCCTACCTCTGATGACTTCTAGTGATGAAGACGGCACACATACGCAGCCCCGGGCGAGATGAATTAACTAATGAAAGGTAAAATCCCCAACCCTATCGGAAAATGAACCCTGGGTCCATCGGACCAAATTCCAGCACGCTAACCATTTAGCCATGGATCCGGACAAATAATAATAATAATAATAATAATAATAATAATAATAATAATAATAATAATAATAATAATGGTGTGTGCCCTGCGGAGAGGCTACTTCAAACATAAATCAGAAACCTCTGCCCTACATGGTTGTAGCAGATAACGGTTTTACACCCCTCAATCTAAGCACCTCGGCTTCACTTACAATTTCAGTCTCCACATATGAGGAAAGGATCGCTATATGGAAAAAGAAACCTGTTCATGGACGATATTAAAATGAGTTGGATCAGCCATGAATCGACAAACAAGCGTCGCATGAGGGGCTGACACACTGAGAAATATACTCGCAAACAGAGGGCTTCATGATCGCCATACAAGATTAAGTCATTGCCACAAGGAACTACAGAAAGCATATAGTGCATGGTCTATTTGTCTGTAAAAGTCAGTGCCGACGATGCAATACATCACCAGAAATCACCCAGCACATAACTTAACGTTCTCGATTAATGACAAATACAGACTACAAGTACATACATGACCAAATTGCAAAAATCATTCGTCTGACATTACCCCGACAAAATAACCTAATGCATTGTACTCCAGAATATTGGAAGTTCAAACTCCAATCAGTCTTGGAAAGTAAAAATTACAAACTTTACAAGGATATAAGCACCACCATTACCTGCAAAAGACCAGATATAACTTTTTATAGATAAAAACAAGAAAATTGACTTCGTAATTGACATAGCCTGTCCTAATCCTCACGACCTCCAATCATCGCACACAGAGAATATTTTCAAGTACACAGATCTGGCCACAGAAATAGAAACCATCATCATTATGTCCCTCTTCCTTCTACAGATCTTCTTCTTTTCTTACTAATCCTTCTGTTCACCTCTCAACTGAAGGCGATATCTCGGTATATTTTACAGATGTATATATTTTCTAAACTTTCTCTTAAGTGGTAATTATTGTACTCATTATTCTTATATTTTAATATACTCCACGTACGATGTGTATTATATAGGTGATATGATTTGTTTTTACGTGTGATTACTTTATTAATACTATTACTGTTAATATAGTTAATATTATTTGCATATTATTGTCGTCACCTCTCATTATTAACAGTGTTCTAGCTTAAGACTGGTTAAGTGCAAGAAAGGAGTACATCCTTCATTTTGTCAGAATAAATAAAATGTATTATTATTATTAATGGTATTCTACCAAAGACACTACACAGGAGCATTGAAGCACTTAATTGCCACCCTTACAATTACAAAAGGCAGCTATCCTAGCCACTTGCCATATGGTAAGCAAGTTTATAGGCATGAACCGTCCACCACATACAGAGGACTAACGAAAATCGTCCACTAATAATTTTGACCATTTATGTATAGTAAAAATCTTATAAATATTTGCCAAATTTACTTGTCAACAATGTAAGTATATACCGGAATCATATGTGCGTATGTACTAAATAGTACTTCTTCCATGTACATTGTACTGAAGAAGCTCATAAACCAAATTGTAAAATTGTAAATTATGTATAATAAAATTAATAATAATAATAATAATAATAATAATAATAATAATAATAATAGAAGAACCGAATATTCCTAGGTATGTCTTTCAGAAACTAAATATCGGAAAATACATACCTACTAGACAAATACTAATAAATGATGGTGGTAATCACTTATAACTGGAGAGTTCAAGTCACGAATGTTCTTGAAATATGGGAAGAGCCCACTTTACTTGTTAGAAGGAATAGTAATATATGATGGAATTATGAATATGGAGAGACCTTAAACCGAAGATCAGAAGCATGGAATACTTGGAACTCATAAAAATCGAAGTGCTGTGTATCCCTTAGTTGTACATGAAGGGAAGCTGCAAAGACATTTCTATTTCTAGTTTTTGTCACACATTGAAGAACAAAATTCGTTAATTTCAAGCATCGTATTTGTTTTTTAAGGAGGCATCTGGTCATGATATGGACAATTACGAGATTCTATCTAACTGTTTCAAGAGGTCTCTGAGGCGGAGGTGAACAGCAGTGGTTAAATATTCGAATTATAAGTTCCCGGATAACACCCTGGATAATGCCCACACACTGCGAGTAATGGTGCGGGAATGGAGAGAAGCAGGCATGCAAACAGAATGTCTAACAAAAAGTCCGTCACCAACAAGTTCCAGCGCAGAGCTACATTTAAGTGGAAAGGGGCAGGATGGAAGTCGATGGACCAATGGAATGTTTAGGTGGCAACCCGAAACTTCAGGACGCGACGCTGTGACAAGCGACCACAGCTACGCTGCCCAGACGACATTAAAAAGACTTGAGCGAAAAACTGGCTCCAAACCGAGCTATATGGCGGAAACTGTGCGAGGCCTACATCCAGGATTCGTTGGCGACAGCCTGAAGAAGAAAAAGAGGAAAACAAGTATTACATCGTAGAGATTGTAATATCATTGAAGAACACCAAGCTGGTGTTTATAAAAGAGGTAAAGGGATTCAACATAAACTGCTGTGGGGTATGATACACCTCTTTCACAAAATGATGAAAAGTTGGATTTAATCGATTAATAAAGCGTACAATGCTTGTCAGTAGCATTTAAAACCCTGTACGAAGAGCTAAGTAATGGATCTGAACAACGAGACAACCTAGAACTTGCAGAGTATCAGGTCGATTCCAGACAAGCAGGACAGCGTGCTGAAGAAACTCTGAAATAGTGGAACATTTTAGTGAACAAAATTCTCCATAAGAAGAATTATACGACAGTATTCATACATTTCGATGATGCTGATGCTGATGATGATGATGATGATGATGATGATGATGATGATGATGATGATGCTTGCTGTTTTAAGGGTCCTAACATCAAAGGTTATCGGCCCCCATACATTTCAAGAAGGCCAATGATTAAGTCTGGGAGTAAAACCTAATGAAGATTCTGAAAGGATTTCTGAAAGGTAACAGGGAAGCCGAACAAGAAAATTATTAACAGTTCAGTGGCAAAGGTCAAATTTATTCATTAAATCGCGGATTCTTTAGAAGACTACGACATGACTTACGTCAGTAAATGGGAAAGGTAACGAGGTGAGCTTTGATAAAGGAGTAAAAGAGTTAAACTAAGCTATTTACCCCTGCCATTAGAAAATGTATGCAAGAGATCAAAAGTGCATTAATATTGACAGTGCCCACCTGAATCACCTGCATTCCGCCCATGACATCGTCTTTTCATCCGGCTCCATAGCTCAGTGTTTAACGTGCTGGCCTTTGGTCACAGGGGTCCCGAGTTCGATTCCAGGCAGGGTGGGGAATTTTAACGATAAATGGTTAATTCCGCTGGCACGGGGACTGGGTGTATGTGTCGTCTTCATCATCATTCCATCCTCATCATGACGCGCAGGTCACCTGCAGACGTCAATTCAAAAGACCTGTATCTGGCAAGCCGAACATTTCCGCTGACACTCCCGCCACTAAAAGCCATACGCCATTTCATTTCATTTTTTATCGTCTTTGTCAGCAGCAGTCCTGAGGAACTGGAATCGATGCTGCATGAACTCAAGGAAATCTTTCAAACTATCATTCACTACTGATCTGCATTTAGGGCAGTCGCCCACGTGGCAGATTTCCTATCTGTTGTTTTCCTAGCCTGTTGGTCTGAGGTTGAACCTCAGTAAAACAAAATTCACGAGCCCGAACAACATGCGTGCCACCATTGATAATCAAATACTTGAAAAAGTTGAGGAGTGCGAATACCTGGCCCACAGCATTAAATCATGGAGGGAAAGCCAGATGCTACAGAAGAATCGGACTCACCTGGGTGAAATCCGCAGGTTCCGATGGACCTCAAGGAGAAGTGTGCAGCAGTACATTCTATCAGTCGTGTCGCATGGGCATTAAGATATTCCCTTCATTATGAACATCGAACCGCTTCCGAGTCTTTCATAGAGCGATGGTGCACTCTATGCTTTGAATCAGCCTAAGATATCAAGTCCGAAACGATGAGATCAGCAGGGCGACTCGAGTCACCGACGTGATGGAGCAAGTGGAGGTGGACGAAGATCAGGTAAGCACTGTGAATAACGTAAATAGTGAGGAATCGACATCATTAGTGAACTTGTATGTGTCTGGTTATTGATAGTCTGTCTGTACGGTCGTCATCACCATGGATGGATGGATCGTCAAATAGCACCACCAAAGGTTGTGTGGTTACAGGGAAACAGTGTGTGGTTATAGGAGAAGCTATAACGGCGGCAAAATGAGGTGTACTGCGCAAGAGCTAGTTTATCGATTATCAGTCCGGCTCCATGGCTAAATGGTCAGCGTGACAAGCGATCTGGGTGTATGTGTCGCCTTAAATATCATTTAATCCTCATCACGACGCGTAGATCGCCTTCGGGCGTCAAATTAAAAGACAAGCATCTGCTGAGCCGAACATGTCCTCGGATTCTCCTGGCACTCTAAGCCATACGCCATTTCATTACTAAAGTATCATTTGTAAATCATTTGGTGAATTAATTTTGGAATAACTGCCAAATATTTTCATTAATACAGTAGAGTGCATTCAAAAGGAAGTAATAAATACCAACTTGTAAGAATCGATTATCAAAATATTAAATACTTCAGTGTGCACTCTAAAAGGAGATGAATGTTTAAAGTTACCGTAAAAGCGTTTGTCGAATAATTTGTAGTATTAAAACTTGGCTTTACTTATAGAGTTCTTAATGTGAATTCTGGAGTGCCAGAAGAGTAATGTTTTCTAACAATTACAAAATCAGTAAGATTTTGCCTGCGAACGTTATGTGCCATGTGTATGAATAAGCCAGCTTGAGGAGGGTTGAACAGTCGACCAGGAATGCTCTGTTACATAAGCAGGACAGATCATCGGCTTAAAGTAAAAGGTAGGTCGCTGAAACTATGGCAAATATTCGTCCTTAATCGGGACATTTTTGATTGGAATTCATGACCTGCATTTGTCTTAGAGCCTTTTCCACACAAATATAAGGTACTTCAAGAATACACTCCATCATTCTGTAAAATGTGTGTAAATTTCTATGTGATGGTGTCATACATTAATGTAACGCCAAATCCACCGTAAATCGTTGTATTAAGGTATTAAGGCATTTGATTTATTTAAAGCATGTGCGAGTTTATAATATATGAACGAGTTCTATTTATAATGGTACGATAATAGTGTCAACATTTGATTTTCTATGGTGGAGTTGTAATGTTAAGCTAGTTTTAAGTTTATTTCGTTATCACACAACTGTAAGAGATCGATGCCACCGGCACATTTTCCAATTGTGATGGGGTATTTGTTAATAATAATAATTCTACTGAGAGGTACACCCGCCACATTCCTTTAAATCAAGCGCCTGGAAGAATGCTATCTGCCATCGTAAAGTTGCAACAACTGATACAAGAAGTTTGGACTTTTCTCTATAGATGTCTCTACCAAAGAAATTATGTTATGACCTCGAGTGTGAAGGGAGACTATTAAGATGCCAAAGTAATTTGTTATTTTAAGGTTTACTACACTGAGTTGATTATTCTTTGTTTTCGGTTCGTCAAAGTGAGCAACACTTCTATCTCTTTCCGCCAACTTTGGATGTTGGCCAATAGAAAATTGGGTATATTTATTTTTTATTTTGTCTTGTATTTATTTAATTACGCATTAAGAATTGGGGTGTATCGGGCTTTAACCAAGAGCTCTCTAGAACCTTCCTCTCGGGTATAAAAGCTGGCATATTTTTGACCGGGTGGTCTTATTCATCGCTCCAGTCTGCTGTGTGTGATTATAAAGGAGGCGAGGAGCCTCTTCCATCGTCGAGCAGTCCATCAGCTCAAGATAATGACAGTCCGGATTTTTTTAAGTGATAGTCTTTGAAAGATAGCTCGAGGGGAAGGTTTCCAGTCTTAACTACTGCAGCTCTAACTTTCTAAAATCTAAATTTCAAACAAGTTAAAGGAACTTAAAAACAATCATGGAATAGAGGGTGACCTACCCTCTCGTGTTCCCTATCTAATTAATTTGGTGGTGACTGTGATTTTGTAACATTTTTCAGTTTGTAATCTTTGTAAGTTAAATATTTGCCGGCCCCGCGATCTAGGGGGAAACGCGTCCACCTGTCACCCGGCGGCCCCGGGTTCGATTCCCGGCCGGGACAGGGGTTTTTAATTTAATGACTAATATCTCTGGCCTGGGGACTGGGTGTTTGTGACATCCTTAATCTTCCTTTCCTCACACACAACATTCCATAACACCGCCATTCCAATTACACGCAGGTTCTTACAATAAGAGGCCAGTAGCGGCAGAAGATCCACATGGGTCGACGCCCGAACAAATAGCATTTTAAAAAACTTAAAAATTTTCTCCATCTAGTCACCTCGGTAGTATAGGCTTAGACTCTGTAACTTCGGGCCGTAAGTCCAAATAGGGTTATAAACTTTCATTTCGATTTTCAAGGAGCGCAAGTGTCCGTCTCCATGCAACTGTCCGGCTCCATGGCTAAATGGTTAGCGTGCTGGCCTGTGGTCACAGGGGTCCTGGGTTCGATTCCCGGCAGGGTCGGGAATTTTAACCATAACTGGTTAATTTCGCTGGCACTGGGGCTGGGTGTATGTGTCGTCTTCATCATCATTTCATCCTAATCACGACGCGCAGGTCACCTACGGGTGTCAAATCGAAAGACCTGCACCTGGCGAGCCGAACATGTCCTCGGACACTCCCGGCCCTAAAAGCCATACGCCATTTCATTTTCCATGCAACTTTGAAATTTGGGCCAGTAACTTTAACCTATTGTTTTCCACAAAGGCCCGGTGGAATGGGTATTCAATGCCCCCGTGAAATATTGTTTCATTATTTTGGTGTAAAGATGTTAGACTATTGAGCATCTAAGAATTTGTAAGATGTAGGTTAAGCCTTTGATAGGCCTCGAAATTTCTGTAGATAGATCTCGAAGTGTAAATTTTAGAGCATTGATGCTCTTTCTATGAATGTAGAGGTGTTAATGCAACTGTTGAATGGTGCATTTGGAAGGCTGTAATGTTCGAAGAATAGTCTCCTAGACTCCTAGAAAATTTCGTGGAACAAAGGTGCTCTTGGAATAGGGTACCTATATTTTACACACCTTGTATCCTAGAGGTAAAAGTGGACTCGCGAAATCCGTCTTCTTGAACTTTTCTTTTGAAAGTAGCTGTATCGCTCATGGAGAAAGTATAATGAGGAAGCTTCAAACTCAAAATTGTTAATTGGTTGTTATTCGATTTTCTAAAATTGTTACCCAGTCTTATGAACTTCTGTACCTGAATTTTAAAGTTTATTTTCTGAAAAGAAACCAAAATATAGCCGAGAAAGAAAATATAGCTTTAATTTTAAGTTTTAGACTAATCTTCTGATTGTCCTATTTTTACCTATTCATGCCCACACCTTCATTCACCTCTGTCCACCACAGTAGCTCCGTAAGAATAATAATTCCCAATTGAAAATGTTAGCACGTAATCGTTCAATTTCTAGAACTTAAAAAAAATACCAGGATAGAGAACTGAAGATTTTACTCAATATGATTTATCAAGAAATTACATTTTGAAATTAACTTCCTTACACTCCTTGTCCGATTCTATAGATTCATGAGAAATGGGACTATTGACCAAAAGACTGCATCATTGTTCAATTTCTGCAGTATACATTGACGACAAATTCGAAAAATATCGAAGTAAGGTCGTTACGTTTCTGATATAATTACATATGTTGCGTATTAAGTGTATTGTTAGATAATTGTCACAAAGCTGATTATTAGCTGGTGTTAGTGCTTTGTGCACGTGCGTGGGAATCAGTTTGAAATGCATTGCGGACAACATGTAAAAGATCCTCCTTATTATGACCAGACTCTATAGGAGTATCTCAAACAGGTTTCCCTCCAAGTGACTGTGGGCTTTCATCTACCAGGAAATCGCTTTTGATATATGCGTTGCGACTGTAATAAATTCTGTCATGTAACTCCATTTTCTCTGAATCTGGAGGAAATCGGGATAAATTGATACATGGTATGCACACAGTCCTGAAGAAGGAATGCGAGATGAAAATAAATAAGTCCAAAACACAAGGAATGGAGTGCAGACAGACGAAGTTAGGTGATGCAGGAAATATGAGTTTAGAAAATGAAGTCTTAAATTATTTAATTGTTAACATTATCATGTATATCGCGCCTTGGGTGGTTCCAGGAGTAAAACGCTTCACATTATAAATTACAGATGTTTCAGTCTTCTCTGGATGCCAAGTATGTAAGTACCAGATCGCAAATAATTGTCCATGATGATATTAGGTTTGAAGATTATCTTCATATTGTACCTTACGAGAATAATACTAGAGTTCCAATCACTTACTCGGAGGTCCAGGAATCGATTTCCGGCCAGGTCAGGGATAATTGCAAGGATCTGAGAGCTGGTTTGTGATCCATTAAGTTTACGTCATTACAATTGATTAGCCATCTAGCCACCATCCTGAAAACCAAGAATAAGAGGATTCTTCCTTTTGTTCTGAGTCAGACTCGCAATGAACCTGAATACCAAAACAGGATTTTTAAATTAGAAATTTTAGACAATTGTACGGTATTATTAGAGAGATATGAAGCACTTGTTACACATTTTAACTACCATATTGGTAGAATATGTTCCACAGTCTTACTTACGTATTCTTCATGGATTCAGTGTTAAGACTTTCCTCTCGGCACGTGCATTCAGGAAATTAAACTGCTCCAGTTAGGTAATTAGAATCTTTCTGGGAGCTCCAGTATTCTCGCTATGGAATTCCCACATGCTATTTATTCCGTGGTATTGTGGAGATCCGTAAAAGGAATGCGTAACTCTTCCCATTATCTTCAATTTATTCTACAACCTCTCTCATTTCTGTATAACGTGGAATTTTAATAGCATACAGTATTTATTCTTCCTTTATAATATGATCACATTGACCGTTCAGGTACAAGAGTAAAACGTTCATATTGTAGATTTAGTCAGACGGAAAATAAAATCTGAATTAGAACGTTCGATTTTGTTGAGGTTCAAAATGTTAAGATGAAATTGTTTTGTGTGAAACGTACAAATTTTACTGGATTCCTATCTGGGTGGATGTTCGTCTTCTGCAATCTTTTGAATGACTCACCTTGACTAACAATGAAAAATATAAAGTTTCATCAGCTCATCCCTGTTGTCAATGAGGTCACTGGAGGTCCTTAGCTTCATTTTGGTTTCGCTGGGGCTGTAAGGCCGGTTGCACTTTCTGAAGCCACGTCATTTTTCAGATAAGTACCTCGACTCAGATTCGATAGGGATTTAAACCTCATCCTTATGAGCTGAAAGCCAGCAGCTTTCTACTAGGTTAACATTACAACACCGCCATATACAACTTCACACGTACAGTACATATTTCAAAATTTTAACCTACGATTTACAACAACAACAGCAACAACTAGAACAAGAACAAGAAGAGTACACAAGCAATTCCTTGAAAAGAAAACATTACAAGAAATACTACTAGTTTAACATTCTAAATCCCCAAAACCTAAAAATCTAAAAGAATTACAATTGTAGGCTATAGAAAAAAATGAAATGGCGTTTAGCTTTTAGTGCCGGGAGTGTCCGAGGATATTTTTGGATCGCCAGGTGCAGGTCTTTTGATTTGACGCCCTTAGGCGGCCTGAGTGTCGTGATGAGAATGAAATGATGAAGAAGATGACACATACATCCAGCCCCAGTGCCAGAGAAGTTCACCAATGTTGGTTAAATTTCCCGACCCTGCCGGGAATCGAACTCGGGGCCCCTGTGACCAAAGGCCATCACGCTAACCATTTAGCAATGGAGCCGAACGTAGGCTACAGAATGTGCTAATATACAGTGAACGTATTTACATAGACGTATTATTTACATAATATTCACTGGACCGGTTCAACATTCAAGTAATTCTACTCTCTTTCTCTCTCTCTCTCTCTCTCTCTCTCTCTCACACACACATGCTTCAGCTAGGCTGGCTCACTCATACCCACATACAGTCTTACTTATTCGGAATCACATAAGCTTTCATCGGTCCTCTCACGCATACTGAACATTCACACAGTGGAAAATTGTGTTATGTACAGAAAGTTTCGTTATATATACAGTAATTCTATTTCTTTACAAAAATTGACATATGTAGTTAATTTGTCTGCAGCGAGAGTTTATTCCATAGCCGAGCAGAACGAATAAAGAACTCGTACTGTTCTTGCAAGTAGAGGGAAAAGGGACACACCTCGACCGCATTGAGCGGAACGGTAGGTCAGCTGCAAGCCGTTGAAAGAGTTGTTATGAATGTTACCTGCAAGGGATTTTCCCACAAAAGCAATATATATTTGTTTACAGAGAGCTGTTGTGGGGGCAGTGGCCTGGCTGTTTTTAAATGACAGTATTGAGTAATTATTCGTTCTGCTCGGCGTTGAAATCCCTCTAGTTCCGTCATGTTCTTCACTGTAGAGGGGTGCCAGGAAGGAGGATCGTACAACAGTATTGGCAGAACTAATGCCAAATAGGCTGTCCGAACTGCTTTCATTCTGGCTCCAAATAGAGATCTGCGGATGAATCCCACAACCCTATATGTTTTGCACCTTTTTTCCTCAACATGCTTATGCTTGTTCCATTTTGAATTGCTGTACATATGAATGACAATCAATTTTATTTAGGTTCAAGTCATCAGGATTTTATCACACAGTGAAATTTTTTTTTTTTTTTTGCTAGGGGCTTTACGTCGCACCGACACAGGTAGGTCTTATGGCGACGATGGGATAGGAAAGGCCTAGGAGTTGGAAGGAAGCGGCCGTGGCCTTAATTAAGGTACAGCCCCAGCATTTGCCTGGTGTGAAAATGGGAAACCACGGAAAACCATTTTCAGGGCTGCCGATAGTGGGATTCGAACCTACTATCTCCCGGATGCAAGCTCACAGCCGCGCGCCTCTACACGCACGGCCAACTCGCCCGGTCACAGTGAAATTTGATGTTGTAATGGTGATCTTGATCTAATTAAGCGGATATATTTGCAGTTCTGTACACTCATAGACATTCTATTTATTTTTCACCCCAGAACCACATTATCAAGATCTGACTGTCACCTATTTACGTCGTTCTCATTGCAAACGACTCTATAAATGACGGTGTCATCAGCGTACTATGCAATCGTAGACGATACACATCCTGGCATATCCAGCGTAAGGATCGTGTACAGAAGCGGCCCTATTACACTACCCTCAAACACACCCGAGGGGACTTAAGTATGGTCTGACCTGGCCCCACTGAAAACAACGCATTGTATCCGACCTACCAAGAATGATCCAAACCATGCCTGCAAGTTGCCTTGATGAGCTACCTAATCCCTTTCTCCAGTCGAGAGTCACGCAGTCCACTTGGGAAATATTAGACTGGCCCAGGGTATGCTGCCACTCATCAATTATTGTTGTTAAAAGTGTAGTCTAGAATCTTCCAGGGAATAATCCATCTTGGTTGTTATTCGACAGGTTTCTATCATTCAGAAAATCCATCACATGCTTACCAATTTGGCGTTTCATGCATTTGCATAAACCAGATGTACCTGAGACCGGGCGATAGCGGTCTTCGATAGGTTTCTTCGAACGTCCCCTAGTAATATCTCACTCGGACGCACTGTTTGTCGGGGAAGTTCGCCAGCACCTACGTGTTAGGCAAGACTTCACTTATCAAAATATTTATCTCATGAAATGATAAAATATTTATGAAACAAATCCCAAACAATCGTTTTGGCGAATACAAGACTATTATCCGAAGCAGTCGCGCAAATCCCCTAGTGATACGTATACAGGACAAAGTAAGACCTCGTATCTCGCGTTGTTTAGGTTTACCGAGTTATGCTGCAAGATAACACCATTTAACATGCACAGACTTTATTAACGAGGCTATCTGATTGATAATAAGTATGTACCATTGGCTGCAAAGAGCGCTGGCCTCGAGTAAAATCTTCGTGCAGCAACGGTAAATATCACATCAGCAATGTTAACAAGAGACCAAGAGATCATAATGAGAAGAAAAAGATTGTGTGTGGAACAGGTGCGCGGTTATATTTTACCACTTTTCATGCTGAAGCGTGCAATACTTTTCATACCGTACGCATTGTGCTTTTTCCTTCACTTTACTTAAAAATGATGCTTCCTGGCGCAGCACGTGCCTGCAAGGTGTTTACAACTCAACATTCAGACGAGTAACTTTGAAACGAAGTTTAATGTCATATTTACCGTGTCTTCAGGGTTGAACCGCTTATGTACAGACTACCGATGTTTCGAATACTGTGCAGTAATCTTCTTCAGGGCGATAGAAGTACAGTAATTAATTCCCCACGCAGCTAAAATAACTACGAAACTATTCTCCTCTAACATTCTCTCCTTCCCCTATTCCCAGCTACAGCAAGCCGCGGGGGACATTTAAAAATCTATCAATGATTCAGTCATCACTGATCTGCATTTTGGGCTGTCATCCAGATGGCAAGTTCCCTATTGATTGTCTAGCTAGACTCGTCTTAAAAGATTTCAAAGAGCTTGGAAATGTTTCGTACATTTCCCTAGATAAATTATTTCGTTCCCTAATTTCTCTTCCTTTAAATGAATATTTTCCCAGATTTATCCTCTTGAATTCCAACTTTATCTTCATACTATTATATTTCTTATCTTTAACCCTAGAACTGGCAATATTAATTTCTGTGGTGGCAGCCATATGTGGAATTTTTTATTTCTCTAAATAAAATTCAAAATATTCGCAAGGTATGAAATAAATCTACGAAGTTTTATATATAAACGTAAAGCTAATGCACTGAGGATTATCGTCGTGACACGAAATTTCATAAATGTTTTGATTAGAAAAATTTACAGACTGTTCAACAAGTGTAATTACAAAATTCAAAATAATACGCTTTTCTGTTATATACACAAAACTGGAACATGTCACAAACAAACTGAGATATACAGATTGTCGATCATGTATCTGTAATGCACTAGCGAGCGTTTCATCGCTCTGTGAGGTATATTCTTGAAAATATTAGGGAAATGTTTTGGCATGCAGTCATTTGGAGGCGCGCCCTTAGACCACGTTGATATCACGGGTCACTTTACAGGAGATTCGTCATCACTTTCCGATATTTGATGCGAAGAAGTAGCTGATGAACATTCCAAATCTGATCCTGAATCGTATCATTCTCAATAACCTCAAAGTCAGATGCGTCACTTTACCTTCCAACAAATGTGTCACTACTTCAATACTAATTTTGCGTAAAGAATGAAGATGCCATATTTAGACACACACACACTGTACTAAAATGTATATAATAAATCAAAGAGTAATATACATACAGAATTAAATAACAACTCGCACTGAACGGAAAAGTACGAAATAAAACCAAATAGAATATCAAAGCAGAGTCTGTGAACGTTTGTTTACGAACACAATAGAAATGGAGGTCTAACAGATCGTTGGAAAACTGCACTCATTTTTTCTGTGGAATTGCGCCCAAAGAGCTTGTAAATATGAAAGAAACTGAACTCGCAGCTGTTTTCGACATCGAGGACGACAAGAAGTAGACTATCATGACATCTGTTGAAGATATAAGAAAATCACGAGAGGACATATGAACCTGTCTCTAATATTCGACAGACCGGGCGAGTTGGCCGTGCAGATAGGAGCGCGTAGCTGTGAGCTCGCATCCGGGAGATAGTGGGTTTGAACCCTACTGTCGGCAGCCCAGAAGATGGTTTCCCGTGGTTTCAAATTTTCACACCAGGCAAATGCTGGGGCTGTACCTTAATTAAGGCCACGGCCGCTTCCTTCCCATCCTAGGCCTTTCCTGTCCCATCGACGACATAAGACCTATCCGTGTCGGTGCGACGTAAAGCAAATAGCAAAAAAATAAATAAATAATCGACAGTGCAAGTACAGCAGAGACCAGTTGGGCAGTTGCCAGTTCTAGGGTTAAGAAACACCACTGAGGCCTATTCGTCTACTAATATCATTCTACGCCACTGACAGTGCGGAACTTACAGGGGCTCTCATATAAACCCAGTGTTTGTACTCTGCGCTACAGCAGCTGCCTCAGCCCAACTTGGTCGCGCGCGGCCGCCCTGCATTAGTCGTGTATAAAATCTTACATGAATAATCTAACCTTATAATGCATGCTCGAACTGTCATCCTTCATAATGAGGGACTTCATGAACACCAGTATGATTTTCTGCACACCAACAGCGAGAGTTACGACTGTTCACAGGACCATTAAGATTGAAACCAGACCTCATCCGAAAAGAACACAAGGGTCGAATAAAAGATCATTCAGTGATGCAAGACACCGCTCATAATATCTCACTCTTGTGGGTGAATTAGCAGGTTTTGAACAATGGGGCCGTGTAAACCTGTACGGATTGATGTGTAACAGCTTTGTAGCTCTATGTGCAGAAGATGTCGAAACCCCTGCATGTTGTGAGTGATTTTGTGAGTGATTTATTCGGTGACCGTTCAAGATTCGCACCAATGTCATCTAACTTTTCCTCTATTGAAACTGTTCGTGTGAGCGCATGATTTGTATTGAGTACTGTGTCAGAAGTTACAAATTTATATACTATTACGTGAATCTTTGCTCGTAAAGGTGGCAATGCACCAAGAAATTGCTGAACAAATGCATCGGGTCCCCGTCAAGCCGACTCGTACTCAAAATAATTTTTACATACGAAAATACGGTGTTGCAATGTTAACAGACTGGCTATTGATGCCAGGTCGAACACGTGCATGGTCTTTGCAAGGTCAAGAAATATGCTAGCCTCCCGTACAGCTGCTTAGGTCTCGGAGAGTATAAACGCCGCTGGACGGTCTGGTTTTATGAGAAAGACCCTGTTCAGTCCAGCCTTGAGGTGTAGGGGTCAACGCGTCCGCCTGACACCCGGTAGAACCGGGTTCGATTCCTTGCCGCGTCAGGGGTTTTTAATTGTAAATGGTTAATATCCCTGGTCTGAGGACTGGGTGTTTGTGTTATCCTTAACGTTCCTTTCCTCACATTCAACACCTTACACTTCCGCCATTTACATAATACACGGAGGTTCCTCACATATGTTGCAAGTAGGGGCAAAAGATCTTTGTAGGTCGACTCCTCAAATAAATAGCATTAAAAAAAGACTCTGTTCAGCTTCGTCGGACTCCTCTTCTTACTCCCAAGTTTTCCTAGCGCAAAGTTTGCAACATTTCCTCAACATTATGTCATAAAGTATCACCCTGGGTGTGTGTGGGGTGGGGGGTGGGGGCAGCAGCAGTAGAATAAACCCATGAAATTCCCTGACTGTCGTAAGATTCGAATAAAGCGAGCCCCAGGGGCTCTCAGCTGGGGTTGGCGACCACGATCCCTTAGCTGAATCCTGGCATTTCTTCCACTTACTTGTGCTAGGCTCCTCACTTTTATCCACTTTATCCGACCTCCCTTAGTCAACTCTTGTTCTTTCCCGACCCGACACTATTAGAGCATTCGAGGGCTAGGGAGTCCTTAATTTTCACGTGCCCTTGTCTTTCTTTGGCAGATACCTTCATTTTTCGAAGTGTTGGGTCCTTTCCATTTTTTCTCCGATTAGTGTTGCCCTCTTAAAACAACAATCACCACCACCACAGCCCGACTCGCTGGCTGAATGGTCAGCGTACTGGCATTCGGGTCAGTGGGTCCCGGGTTCAATTCCCGGCCGGGTCAGGCATTTTAACCTTCATTGGTTACTTCCAATGGCTCGGGGACTGGGTGTTTGTGTTGTCCCCAACATCCCTGCAACTCACACACCACACATAGCACTATCCTTCACCACAATAACACGCAGTTACCTACACATGGCAGATGCCGCTCACCCTCATCGGAAGGTCTGCCTTACAAGGGCTGCACTCGGCTAGAAATAACCACACGAAATTATTATTATTTTACCACCACCACCAACACCACCTCTCTTAAATCACCCAAAAGAAATCATGCTCCTTTCTTTATGATTTTTATTCCACTCCTCTTATCAAGTAATTCTTTTATGGATCCCATACAATGGAGCCATACTCAAATTGAGGTCTTACCGGTGAATTATACGCCCTCTCCTTTCCTTATTACAATCCATAAATACCATCACAAACATATGGGGAGATCTATAATATTTTTTGTGAAAGTGTTGTTGTTTGAGTCATCAGTCCACAGACTGGTTTGATGCAGCTCTCCATGCCACCCTATTCTGTGCTAACCTTTTTATTTCTACGTAACTACTGCATCCTACATCTGCTCTAATCTGCTTGTCATATTCATACCTTGGTCTACCCCTACCGTTCTTACCACCTACACTTCCTTCAAAAACCTACTGATCAAGTCCTAGGTGTCTTAAGATGTGTCTTATCATTCTATCTCTCCTTCCCGTCAAATTTAGCCAAATCGATCTCCTCTCGCCAATTCGATTCAGTATCTCTTCATTTGTGATTCGATCTATCCATCTCACCTTCAGCAATCTTCTGTAACACCACATATCAAAAGCTTCTATTCTCTTTCTTTCTGAGCTAGTTATCGTCCATGTTTCACTTCCGAAAGTGAAAGTATAGGCTTGATAATGCCATTAATGTAATATTAAGCTAATGACACAACAATTGGGGGAAACATTCATTTGTGGGAATGATAAAATTGAATGGAACTTCTTACCAAGGGACTTTTGAACACTTTCCGCACTTTCTGCATTCTTTCAAAAGTAGAATGAAGTCATGGTAGGAGAAATAAAGAGCTCATCATGGGAGAATATAAATAGTAACCTATTTATAGACAGCATGGCACAGTACTATACGTGCTCGTTTTGTAATTCCATACAATTCTGCAGCCGAGGGAAATATTCCATTGATGGGATGTGAGATTAATCGTTGGGCTCTACGGAAACTATTTAGGAAAATTGTTTACAATACAATAATAAATACAAAGAATATTTAATGGCCAATCCAAATGTTTTAACTAAATGAAAAGAATTTGTATGTGCAATGAATGACTTTCATGAGGCAAGAAAACATATTTTCCTTTGGCGAATCATGTGTTAAAGTACATATAACATGCAAAACGTTATAGGTAGTGGAACAGCAAGAAATACTCCACTGGTGAAAATCCCAATTATTGATAAGGTGTAGCGTCTAATCGTAGTAAATGATGGCAATGAGAAATGTTTTATTGGAAATGGCTAATTAGTTCTTTCTCTCGAAATCAACAAAGAAATAATAACAGTGACCGATTCTCAGTTTAGTTTGATGAACATTTTTTATCAATATTCTGACAACGTCCTCTATCACAACGGACAACGCAAGATGTTATCCTTGTAAAGGAGTGGTATTATCAGAGACAAGTCTGATCCTAATTTCTGACGTCTCCAAAATGTACCCACTTGTTCATCTATACGTCTGCCGAAAGCTGTTGCCAGTTAGGGATTGATTCACCTTCAATATCTCAGCTTCCTCTGTAAAATCTGAACTGTTAAGAGTACTTAATGAAGTCTTGCCTCTACATCTTTCCCCATCTCCGACTGTCTCTTAACTGATCAAGACGCATCCAGTTATTGATTCTACCAAATCTCTTCTTCTCTTGTGAGTCCCATCCATCTTAAGTACGCCCTGTCCAATTTTATTTTCCTCAACGGTTGTTTCCAAGAAATCACCAGTTAGCTATGACGAATTGACACTCTGTAGATCTGAGGCTTGAAATATCATTGTGGGATTCCACGGTACTTTTTGAGAAAAAAGAGAGATGGAATTGCATCAACCCTAGTGAGGTCACTTGCCTCCCAGTTTTAGGAATTACACTGACTGGGCATTCCTAGCCGCATATGAACAAAGACGACTACATGCCAAGTTGTTTCTGAAATGTCCACACCTATTCTGTAGTAAATGGAATCCCAACACTCAAGACCATTTACTTCATCGTCCAGTTGTTGTCCATGATTCATAAACTTGGATTTGACTACAGAACCAGTTCATGATTTACTGTTTTAAAAATATGTAGCATGATCCAAACGTTGAGTGCCCTCAGGGAAGAACTGACAAATAATGTTAGAGCATTCAACATCCATATGGATCAAATACACACATACTAGCCTTTGAATATTCATACAATTTCGTTCCTCTTAAATACAATCCCAGATGAATGTATTCAATTATGGTAAACTAGATATATATGACCCTCACTCCATCGGCCATGGCTTAATTTTACCGACCGAAATGCAAAACATTATCTCTCTCTCGCTGTGTTAACGTTGGTTGTAAGCAACCCCAATCAATTACGGTTCACACTGGCATGGATATAACCACAAAATTACCCTCACGGCATGAAAGGGAATTACTTCAACATATGGAGCTCATGAAGCCTCTAATGGCACTAGGGTCGATTTCCTGGCAAATGGTGAGCCGATATTGCAGTTCGACGATAATTTCTTGGGTGAAATAGCTTGGAATTGTTCTTATCATTATTATCGGTCGTCTTTATTAAACGTTGGGGTGCTGGATATTATGATAAACCATATCAAATAACGCAGTCAGAGAGTTTACGAAACATTTTAAGTAGTGTGCTTGTAATCGGTAGGTACAAAACATATTTTTAAATATCTCGAAAATTAATTTATCAAACTTCCACAGTCATATATTTCTTATTGATAATTTTGAGTCTGTCTTTGCTAACATACATCAGTTAATTCTTTTAATAATTTGGCAAATTCTGATTCTTTGTGCCACCGACGTGGCGTAAGCGCATGGTGCCTGTCCTTGTCTATGAAGTTACGGGTTCAGTTCAAGGCTAAGTGCTGGATCGTTTACTGATCATATTAGTGAGGTCGATTGAGGAGATGTCTGGACAGACCGCAGACATGGGCAGAATGCTCACTAAATCGGGTGAGAATGTCCACAAGCTATGTGACATTCCATAATATGCAGGTCATTTCGTGGGGAGCAGTATAAAGCTCTTAATGGCCCCTATGTTCAAATAGTAGGCGAGTAAATGAATATGGATTATCTGATATAGGATAAATAACATGTGATTCCTTCTGAGGGTCAGTTACTTCGACAAATGTTAAGTGTTAATAATGTTCACTTTAACCCTACGTATAACCGCGGCGGCTGGCACGACTTTAGCTGTTAAGGAGACACAACACATGATTTAACAAATGGTAATCTCATCAATAATTGTTAACTCTAATAAATTTTAATACTTCAGTTAAATTAACATGGCAGCAGCCATGAGATATACCTCTTAACAGCTGTTAAAGTTTCAAATTAGTAGAATGTAAAAGATGGAAGTTCGAGGCTTTACTGCTTTATAAACTGAAGAAGGCAAAGGATGAACCATACTTAAAAAAAACTTTTTAGAGTTGTCAGAAGAAGGTTTTCTATCTGTCCATCCATTATCTAAAGGCTAAGCCTAGTTACTGCAGCCACATCCCACGGTCTTCAGCGGCCCTTTTAATTGTACATTGGAAGCAAAACCCAGCTGAGAGATTATGTTCCTAAGGTATGAGAGACGCGGTCTTGGTCTTGACATCTTTGCTAGGACCTTGCCTTCGAAGACATTCTGGAGAAAGGTGTCATGTCGTAGTACGTGTCCAAGAAATTTAGCTTTCCGCTGTTCTATTGAATAAATTAAGTTCCGTTTCTCACTAATGTCATTCAAGATTTGGATATTAGTCTTCTTTTCTGTCCAGCTCGTCCTTGTCAGTCTTCCCCCAGAACCACATTTCCGCAGCTTCTAGTATTGATTGTTCTTGATTTCTCAAATTTCAGACCTCAAAACTGTAAGTTAGCACACTCCAAACAAAGGTTTTTTACAAATTTCTTCCTGGTTTAAATTCCTACGTGCGTATTTAACAACAGATTTTTCCTGCTTTGAAATACATGTTTTGCGATAGCAATTCCTCTTTTGACTTCTGTCAGGCACTGATTATCTTTGGTAATAGTACTACCCAGGTAACAAAATTCTTTAACCTGATCTATTTTTGCGCAGCCTAATTTAATGTTGATTTATAATCATTATAAAATATCAAAGTCGTTTCTTAGTAACAGTGCTGATGTAGTTAATTTTTATTATTATTACTAATTTTATACAGTCGTATCAGCGCACACTTTATTAAAACATAACGGGTTTTCGGACACTAAGGTTCACCATCAGTGTTAAAATTTAAATTTAATTTTACATAAGTGTGTCGTCAAAATTGGTTAAAATGAGTTTAAAATGTAGCCCAGTTGACATCAACTGTAAAATAAGAAAAATAAAAAACAAGTGAAGAAATATGAAAATAACACATTTAAACTTAAAATGTTGTTGTAAAAGGTATGGGCTGGCTTTTCCTCGTGCTCAGGCGGTTGGTCGAGTACTGACAAACGTTCAGCTTTAAGTACGGAACCGCGCTGCAAGCACATGATGTTACGTCACCTCAAGGTTTCGTTGAAAGCGCCTGATGTTACGTCAACTCAAGATTGTAAACAAAATGTTGCTTGTGACTGTTTCATTCAAAATTTTATCTGGTTCACTTGTCTACGCCAAAAATATCTTAATGTTTTCACGTGTATTTAATTCAAATCCATAATTACCCTTAAAGATTAACATCATGTCCTTTTCGATCCCTAAAAAGCTGTGGTTATTGTTGTAAACGTGTTCCGCATAAGCTGAATATCTGTTGTACTTTACTGCCTTGAAATGTTCTTGATTTCTTTGATTTAAGGTTCGCCCAGTTCTTCCTATATAAAACATTTTACAGTCGTTACAAGTGAGCTTGTATACTCCCGAATTGGTATGTATATCATTTTTATTGACACTATGTGCATTATATATATGTTCTAATATTTTATTTCTGGTTCGAAAAGCTGATTTAAGTTGAAATTTCTTAAATATATTCGCAATTTTTAAAACTTGACTTCCAAAATATGTAAATGTTACAAATTACGTTCATGGATTTTCTTTCTTTTCTCAAGGTTTTTCTTTTTTTCTCCGTTTTCTTTCTTACTTATAATATTGTCCATCATTTCTGGGTTGTAGCCATTTGCTTTAGCAATTTGTTTTATTATTCTAATTTCTTTCAGTTTGTTTTCATTACTCAGGGGAAGTTTCAATAATCTATTAATATAGCTGTTGTAAGCTGCTTGTTTGTGAGTTCCTGGGTGGTTGGAATTTTTATTGATGGTGGTGATGGCCTGTGTGGGTTTCCTAAAAATATCGAAGTCTATCCTAGTGTTGGTTTTTGTTATTGTGAGGTCCAAGAAATTTAACTTTTTATCGATTTCTTTCTCCATAGTGAATTTAATGTTGCTGTCAAGCAAATTCAAACAACCCAGAAATGTTTTGGGAGTAATGAGGCCTCCATTTAAAAATACTACCGTGTCGTCAACAAAAAGGGCCAATAATATTTTTTATTTCTGATATGTGTTCAGGACGTTTTTCTCAAGATTATTTAAATAAATATTGGCTGAGAAACCTGATAGTGTGTTTTGCTGGTAGTATTTTTCGTTGAATGTAAAGTAATTATTTTCTAACATTAGAGTTAATAAGTTTATGGTTTCGTTAATTTCTATGTGACTTAGTCTCTTTTGATTCTTTAAATTTTCTCTTAAGTCTATAGTCTCTTTGATAGGAATGTTGGAAAACACTGTACGTTTAAATGTATTACTGTATTTTCATATTTTTACACATGTTTTTTCTTTTTCTTATTTTACAGTTGATGTCAACAGGGCTACATTTTAAACTCATTTTAACCAATTTTTACGACACACTTATGTGAAATTAAATTTAAATTTTAACACTGATGGACCTTAGTGTCCGAAAACCGGTTATTTTTTAATAAAGTGTGTCCTGATACGACTGTATATAATTAATAATAATAATAATAATAATAATAATAATAATAATAATAATAATAATAATAATAATAATAATAATAATAATAAATTAATTTAATGTTTGTTTTCAATTCAGTCTTCTTCTTTTGAACGACCATCATTTTTGTTTCCTTTGTGTTTATTTATAGCCTGAACTTCTTTAACGTGTTGTTTAGTATAACGAGTATCCCAGTCAATTTGTGCTCTGAATCAGCTATCAATGTCATATCATCTGCAAAGCGAATACTATGAATTTGTTTACAATTAAAATGTATACCTTTGTCTTTTCCTTTTACTGTTCTAATAGCGAATTCTATTAATGTATTAAACAGATAAGGCAATAAGGTACAGCCTTGCGCACTCTTCTTCATATTCTTGCTTCTCTTGTCGTTCCATTGATGTTTATTTTTGTGCTTTGAAATTTATGAAGGTTAGAAAGAAAACATCTGCACTTCCGGTCAAGACCCAACGTTCTCAGAGCTTGAAATAATAACCTCCATTGAACCTTGTCGAATGCTTTCTCTAAATTAACGGAAGCTACATAAGTTTTCCTGTTAACTTTCAGTCTTCTCTCCAGAATTTGACGCAGGTTTTCTATAAAGGTACCTAATTAAAAAAGGTACAATTAACGAGGTACGGTACTAGAAGAAATTGAATATTGATTGGAGTATCTCTAGTGCAGCAGTTCTTAGATATTATACTTCGGGCTCTTTCATGTAATTATAGGCAACTATGTTCGTGAGTGAAAGACAAGGATGCGTAGAATTCTGCAAAGAATTCTGCTTCCATTGCAGCATTAACCAGCCATTATATTATTTTCCCCGCAGTTAAATAATGCCCAGAAATCTTTCAGGATGTATCAATATTTACATTTTCTCCGTCATATTGGAGACTTAGATTGCACTGTTATAAGAATATATTGAATGTTGTAATGTAACAATCCATTCTTCCATTTTTCAAACACACTCGCATACTTTCAGATTAAATCTATAACAACATTTGTACCGCATTCATCATAATAATGCTCTTTTGCCTCTTATTTCATATGTTTACGTCTTATTGGTCTCCGCTAACCATAACCTCTAATAATGTTAACCATATGCGGCAAAATACTATTCAAACATACCGCTAGGAGCGCTTTATGTAAAAAGAACACACGCTCACTGCCAGAGGCGTTCATAAATCTTACAGAAACGTGATAATTTGTGTTTCGTAACTAATGTTGGAAACGTGTTCGTGAAACCGAAGTGTTAAATCAATAACAATCGTTATTTAAAATTTGTTAAGTACAACTTAACAGAGAGTTGAGGAAATCGTCCCTGAGTGGATCACCTTATTTTCCTATGGAGATAGAATGTTAAAAGAGATTTTGCACATCAACGGATCGTATTTCACACATAGCTTGCTCTCTTTTGGCCGTTTACCTGGTGATTCCCGTAAACAAAAATGAACACCCCACAATCAGTACACCGAACGCGTTTCATTAATGCTCTATTCTCTAGAAGACTACTTGACAGGTTTTGAAAAGAATTACGCTTCCACAGTAGAAACATTCATAACATTAGGCGCAGAATTGTGTAGTATATCCTACAAAGTGTACAATTTCGTTATAGCTGATTCGTCAATAATGACACTGATAGTCTGTAAAAATATTCCACACCACGTTTCTAACTTCTTATTACCATAAGTAAAACTGAAAACAGATCGTTGATACCTTTAACGGTTCAGAAGTTACCATCGGAGCTGGATTACGGAAGATCGAGATCAGGAGCCATGTCTTCGCAGATCACATCGCGATGCTAACCAACTACTCTAAGAATTCAGCAGTTGCAGTTCAGTCCCTACACGACACAGCGGCGAAGACAGAACTACATATGCCATACGAAGAGAAAGACAAAGTACTTCGAAAATAAGCAACACGGGAAAGATCCTTTGACAACCAACTATGGAAAGATTAGAAAAGTCAATCAATCCCGGTATATTGGTGAATGGGTGCACCCAAATGGCAGAGACGGAACCTACATCTTAGACAGATGTGCCAAACTCCACGCAGCATTCCAACCGTCACAAAGGGTTGTTATAGCTCGTAAAAATCTTTCACAGGAAAGAAAGAAAAAGAATATTACCATGGTTCAAGAGATATTGGCAACGGAATGGAGCATTCAAAAGCAACTTGACATAAGCGCTCCACAGTGGGCTTAAGTCCGGATCCACGGCTAAAGATTGGTGTGCTTGCATTTGGTACAGGGTTCCCGAGTTTGATTCTCGACAGGGTCGATAATTTTAACTGTCATTGGTTAATTTTTCTGGCACGGATCCTGGGAGAGTGTTTTCTTCATCATCATTTCACCCTCATTACGACGCGCAGGATTCCTACGAGTATCAAATCAAACACGACCTGCACCTGGTGAGCCTAACATGTCGTCGGAGACTCCCAGCAGAAAAAGCCATACGTTCTTTCTTTTCAGTTGGTTTAAATCTATCTATCTATCCGTCTGTCTATCTATCTATGTATCCATCTATATATCTATCTATCTATCTATCTATCTATCTATCTATCTATCTATCTATCAGCTATATATGTATATAAATAAATGAATGTTTGCTTGCATGTTTCGAATGGACTCAAAAACTACTAAACGGATTTCGCTGAAAATTTCGTTCTTCTTATTACTCCCGAGAGGGTTTAGGAACTAGTTTGAACGAAATCTGATGGGTAGTTCGGCATTGGGGTTGAGAATGGGTGAAAGGAAAGAAGAAAATAGGGGAAGGTAAGCAAACCGCATGACAAGTCTGATCAGCGGGTTGCCTACTCAACAGTATGTGAATATTATGATATATTTCTTAAAACTATTTCTTTTAAACCTCTCTATACGGTAATTTAAAAATGAAAAGTCGAAGTTCAGTCCCCATGGCATAGGGTGTGAGAAGGGGTGTAACAATGAAAGTTTCGAAAATGACAGAGATTACGGGTGAATGTGTGTGTGTTTCTGTATACTTATCAACCAAACTTCACGCACATATAACTTACTATCTGGATACATTACCGTAGGGGCAAGAAAACCTAGTCCCTTAAAGGAAGGCGTTGAAATGTAAAAATACGGAAATGACCATTATTACTGGCTAATTCATAGCCTTTGGTGTAGCTGAGGAGAACTGTGACACTCTGGATGCCGTTTACGTTCAAAGTTCATTCACAATCGGGATGGAGATTAGAAAGGGTGAGAGGAATGTCCAAAATGACCGAGATCATGGATGTACGTGTGCATATTCCAGCATTGCTCTCAACTCAACCTGATAACGGACTTACTGTTTGACTTACTATTTCGGAAAGACAACTGTAGGGTAAGACACCCCTCGGAGAGGGGGCGGAATATTAAACTAATAGAAAACGGCCTAAATTTAAAGTGAAAACGATGTATGTTAATGAAAATACTTTTCCATTTGCTTTTAAGTAAACGTTTTAGGGACATCTAACGCAGTTGAATTAGTCAACGCGAGCGAAGCGGCGGGGAACTGCTAGTCTATATATATATATATATATATATAAATGAATGTTTGTATTGGAACCTTTCCCATCATCTCCCATATCTCATGAGACCATGTGACGTCACAAATTTACCCCTATCGGGTCTTAACACATGGGACCACGCGCTACAGGAAATTACAGTCAAGGGACCTTTTCTGCCTTGTGACAAAAGTCGCCTCATTTGGATTTTAATAACTAATCCGAACACATGAGATGACAAATGCCCAATACAGCATAGCGAGGTCTTCCGCTACCCTTCCGTTTCAAGATATGAGCACAAGCCTCTCAAGGGCATGGTGCCCCTGCGGATACGAACTAGAACCAACTTATATCTAACTTATAGGCATAAAATGAACGGAAGAGGTTAGGATGTTAATATCAGCAAATATAGGCACAAATAAAGATTTCCTAAGATCTAATTAGCTGCCGTTCCGACATACTTTCTACAACCTTCATGATTAAATTTCAAAGACACATTTGACATTCAATAAAGCAACGGGAAATCAGGTCCGTGCTGTCACTCAAGTAAAATTTTCGATCCACATCTTCACCAGTGTCCCTATGTGGACTACTGAACTTACGACATCGAATTTAATAGTAGAATAAATCACACATTTACAAATTAAGCACTTGAGTGATACTTCATTTCCGTACAAACAAATCGGAGAAGGTTGGGTTCCCTTCCTAAAGTTTCACATCGTATAACTGGTTTCGATGTTCATCGGTCCTTCATTACATTTCCGCTCTTGAGTACGACAAACAATATTATAATAAAAACACTTGACTATTTACAGTAATAAGCTACGACCTTGCGAATGTGAAATATTCTCCGGGATTGACTCACAATTTACATATTCAAACGAAAACACTGGTTTACTCGGAGATTAGTCTTAGAGTGGCTGCCTAAATTAAACATAGCACGATAAAGTATATATATAAAATATATAAAATTAGAAAAACAATAAGCAAATTCTACGGAATTACAACATATTCCCACAAAGTTAAAAATGATCATAATTCTGGTGACTACAAACCACCTCAATGGATGAACTAACTGTACACGTCATAAGGGTCGAAGCCCTTCACTTAAACAAAACCATCAATGGGTTTTCACGAAATCTAGCTTCAATAAATCACAATTTATCTAAACATCACGTTCACACACTTCTACCAACTGAGAAGTAAAAACATTTAAAATACAAATAATGGCTGCATTTCTGCTTTATTATAATTCGCCGCCATGTGACTAACAATTCTCATTGTGCCCCAAGGTTCGAAGTAGTGACCTCGGTTCCTTCCATGTCAGGTCTCCTGAAAAACAAACCCTGTCTACCGCATTTTTAAGGGGTAAAAATTAAATGTTCCTTCGACATAGCTTGTTGTGAATATGATAATCAAGTAAAATACGTTTTCTTCCGACAAAAGAACACAGTGTCTGGGAAACATTTATTTCTGCGTCAATCGGCATAGAGGTCCCGGCTCAGCTATCTTTCTCACAAGAAGCTACAACCCTTGGGTCACCAGTCGTAAATCTCTCGGGACCGCCCTCTCGACGGGACAATAACCCTCTTGAAACCAAAAACCTCCACGCATTAACGCACTCTCAATGCATGGTCATCGGTTCATTATATGCACGCAATAGTACAGGGCACTTATAAACATGCTAAAATCAGCCCGGGTGTTCATTAATTATATAAATATCCCTCAAAATCATGCCGCTATAGCGCTTCATCTCTCCTCATCTTTACAGAAGACCGGATTTCAAACATTGCTCCGTTCACTGTAGAATATAACCACAATTTCGCAAGCTCACAAGCTAAACATTTCTTATTATCTCAGGCCAAAGAAATGAGAAATGTGCACCTGGTGTAAACTGATACTGCGTTCAGTAAATCGGCATTTTATATCCAACCAAATATTTTACTTAAATAAACTTAAAATACCAAACAACCACAAAAAATATATATATACATGGGCCTAGCTAGTGTATGGGGGTGGATATTCGAACTTCGACACAATGAATTCTTCACACACATCTAGATAAAGCCACGACTTAACCTACCATGCAACAAAATCTACTATATTACATTAGAAAAAGAGTGCTGTGACTATCCCACATTAAAATGCTGTTCATAGGCAGCTGGCGAAAACCCTACCGTCATTATACTGTCTCATCTTGAATAGTCACTCAGAGGAAGGCTACTTCGTTACCTCAGCAAAATTCAATACTCTCTCCCCCATTTTCTTCTGACAGCACTCGGAAATAAAAATACCCCAAAACATGCATATGCAACAAAATAAAATGGGCCCAAAGGACATGCAATTACCCCAATTTGTTTCCTTCCCGAATAACCTCAAGTAGTTAACTAAAAAAACGGACCCTACTGACCACTCTAAGTGAACTAATCTCACTATTCAAATACGATAAATTATCTTAACCCTATCCTTACATCTTTTTCTAATTTTAAAGGGAATATTAGCACTACAAAGTCATAACTTGGTACTCAACAGCTTTGGTCCGTAATCCATAGTCCGAGCCTGCACGGGACTCGCCTGAAATGTCTTCTCCATGGCGCTGAGGTGGGAGGTCACGGGTTCCAGACGTCCCTCGATGATTCTTGGGTAATCCGTAGTCTTGGAGTCGTGAACACTGGAAAGATACTATTCACACTGATTTTCATACAGGCTTCTTCTGCACACGTCACAGTCAAAATTCCCCTTTTATTGGTATGATTGAGTTGCATATTTATTAATTTTAGGCTCAGTCAAACAGACAAAGCTAGTACAGAGGCTCACGGTGTCGTCACTGCAATAGTTCATGATTCTGAATTAACGTGATATCGGGATCCTATATTTACTTCAAAATCCCATCTCGTACGTCTGTTTCTGTTTACTTCTACAGTTACGCCGTCATTCAACACGATAACTTAGTATTGAAATTCTGTTTATATTATATGACATACGTGCTACCTTTTTTTTTACATGTCAGCCTTCACAACGTTTCAAAATTACTATCACACTCCACGGACTCCCTCTCCACAGCGGGAGATTAATTGAAGAATAGTTTTCTCCATCCGATATTCGGCATATCATAACGTCACAGGGTCGCGATTATACGACGTAATTCACGTAATTACTTGCCACGTCGCAATCGATCTGTAATTCATACCGCACTATCGCTCAGTTAAGTTCTCTACTGACATTTTAAACGAGAAATTATATACATTTGCACTCCCGTTTATATCAACATTTTCTATACAAATAACAGCTAAATCCCACCGAAAACCGACCGTCTGGTCACTTCATAGACTGCCTGTTGACTCACTAGCTACCATCAGAAGTGCGAGCATATATGGTCTCACATAGAGTGGGGGATGGACAGAGGAACACCTCCCCACCATTATTTTGAGATCTTCAGATACATTCAGTTTCTGGAAATCAGCGATGCGGCAAATTATGTGGCTCACCAATCGCTAATACTAGATGTAAAGCGAAACACAAAACGATCAGTGGTTTAATAGTAATTAGGTCGTCTAAATCAAGAGCCCAACGGGGAACCCCTGTTGGGTGTCTGGTTCACAGCTAGCGTTATAATGCCAGAGCATCTTACGTAATTCCTTTGAGACGTGATTTCATAAATAATATATTTTTATATTGATTTATAATTTTGTTAATGATCCCTTATTCTTGCTGTGACTTCGACATATGCTTCATGATTAATTTAAGCGTCATTATTCCGAAAGTACTTCTAAAATCACCTCCTCACGTTGGCTCTACTGTGAGTCGGCATTTGTTTTAGGGGCGGAGACAACAGAACTATATTCTTTATTGTCTTCCCTTTTCACGCGCGCTCAATTCGGGGATTTTATAAGCCAGGATAGGCGCCAGGCTGGCGAAGATGTTACGCAACATGATGCAATCGAGCCCCTATACTAACAAAGAAGCTCTAGGCATACATACTTCCCACATAGAAATATTTCCGAATAAATATTCAATGTGACGATACGGTCACATCATGTCTCGAATTGACTCAAAAACTATTGGAATTATTTCGCTGAAAATTTCACAATTCGTTCTTATTACTCCTTGGAGGGTTTAAGAAATGTTTTGAACGAAATCCGTTGAGTAGCTTCTATGGTGAGTAAGAATTTTATATAATTAATTTAACTGCAAAGCCGCACCAAGATTTAATGTACATGATGTACAAATTGTCGCTTGGCGACAGCAGCTTACTCTGTATCATTATAGTCCGGTAAGAAACGCTGTATATAGGAGGATGGGAACACGTCGCCATGTTTTGTGAGCTACCTTTCTTGCTAGGAGGTTCATTTGCGTGTCTGTGATTTGGAAATAGCAATCCAACGTGCCGTGATCGAGATGTACTTTCATGCCATAGGACAAACTTTGATAGGACTGCCCAGTTTGAAGAATGTAGCTGTGTATTAGAAACAATATTTAAAAAACTGTGAAAAATGTAGAATATCGACAATGGAATGACACGACTTATGACCTCTACCTAACGAGGAGCAACTGGTCGTTCCCAATGAGCAAAGGCGAGTCTATGTAATCTGTCCGTCTATCTTCCTGTGTGTGTGTGTATGTACACTGACTGACAGAGCAAATGCAACACCAAGAAGGAGTGGTCAGAACTTTATGCCAATTGCAGGGTAGACTGACGTCACTGAGGTATGCTCATGATGTGAAATGCGCCGCTGTGCTGCGCACGTAGCGAACGATAAATGGGACACGGCGTTGGCGAATGGCCCACTTCGTACCGTGATTTCTCAGCCGACAGTCATTGTAGAACGTGTTGTCGTGTGCCACAGGACACGTGTATAGCTAAGAATGCCAGGCCGCCGTCAACGGAGGCATTTCCAGCAGACAGACGACTTTACGAGGGGTATGGTGATCGGGGTGAGAAGGGCAGGTTGGTCGCTTCGTCAAATCGCAGCCGATACCCATAGGGATGTGTCCACGGTGCAGCACCTGTGGCGAAGATGGTTGGCGCAGGGACATGTGGCACGTGCGAGGGGTCCAGGCGCAGCCCGAGTGACGTCAGCACGCGAGGATCGGCGCATCCGCCGCCAAGCGGTGGCAGCCCCGCACGCCACGTCAACCGCCATTCTTCAGCATGTGCAAGACACCCTGGCTGTTCCAATATCGACCAGAACAATTTCCCGTCGATTGGTTGAAGGAGGCCTGCACTCCCGGCGTCCGCTCAGAAGACTACCATTGACTCCACAGCATAGACGTGCACGCCTGGCATGGTGCCGGGCTAGAGCGACTTGGATGAGGGAATGGCGGAACGTCGTGTTCTCCGATGAGTCACGCTTCTGTTCTGTCAGTGATAGTCACCGCAGACGAGTGTGGCGTCGGCGTGGAGAAAGGTCAAATCCGGCAGTAACTGTGGAGCGCCCTACCGCTAGACAACGCGGCATCATGGTTTGGGGCGCTATTGCGTATGATTCCACGTCACCTCTAGTGCGTATTCAAGGCACGTTAAATGCCCACCGCTACGTGCAGCATGTGCAGCATGTGCTGCGACCGGTGGCACTCCCGTACCTTCAGGGGCTGCCCAATGCTCTGTTTCAGCAGGATAATGCCCGCCCACACACTGCTCGCATCTCCCAACAGGCTCTACGAGGTGTACAGATGCTTCCGTGGCCAGCGTACTCTCCGGATCTCTCACCAATCGAACACGTGTGGGATCTCATTGGACGCCGTTTGCAAACTCTGCCCCAGCCTCGTACGGACGACCAACTGTGGCAAATGGTTGACAGAGAATGGAGAACCATCCCTCAGGACATCATCCGCACTCTTATTGACTCTGTACCTCGACGTGTTTCTGCGTGCATCGCCGCTCGCGGTGGTCCTACATCCTACTGAGTCGATGCCGTGCGCATTGTGTAACCTGCATATCGGTTTGAAATAAACATCAATTATTCTTCCGTGCCGTCTCTGTTTTTTCCCCAACTTTCATCCCTTTCGAACCACTCCTTCTTGGTGTTGCATTTGCTCTGTCAGTCAGTGTATGTATGTACGCGCATCACGAGACAACGGCTGTAGAAAATTTAATGAAATTCGGTCTGTAAAGTCGGGGAATGGGCCTCTGCAATCTTAGCTATAAATAATTTCATTCGCTCTGAGTGAAATGGTAGTTTTTAGGCCAAGTCCTAAAATTTAATTATCAAATATTTGTGTTGTTATTGTTCCTTTCGATACATATTACATAATAAAGATATAGAGAATTAAATTTCCGATCATTTACGTCTTATACATCTTACCGTACCCACTGGGATAACAGAGATATTCATTAACTTGTATTTTTGTTACTAAGTCCAAATCAGTGCCAAGCCACGAGTAAATGGACATAAAGGATTTAATGAAAATCTGTATGCAGTGAGAAACTACAGTCTAGGATATAAATATTTTTATTCACAGTGATTGAAATGGTAATTTAGGGCAAGGTGCCTATAATTTAATTTTTAAATACGTTTGTTACTGGTCCTATCGAAAAATACCGACTACATAACAAAAGTTATAGAGAGAACAATTACCGATTATTTATATTTTATTCAGTTTTATCTTACCGACTATGATAAGAGTTGTATTTCAGAGCAGGAAAGAGGGTAAATGTGAAGGCGTACAATATCAAAAGCTCACAAAATTGATCAACAATAACTTACATTGACCATTGTTTTTTGTGATGTTCTTTGTCTCTTATGCTGCACCTCATATCCGATAGGTGGTATTACTGCTGCATACCGAGTATAACAGCCTGCCTGAATATTGGCGGGAAGTAGGTGGGAAATTAGATAATGCTTCTTCTTTAGCATGCCATTCCTCTGGTTCATACACTTTCTGATACTGCTGGTACGTAACACACTGGTTCATCACAGTATTCCAGCTATTCTATCCCTACCCTGAGGCGATGATTGGAATGAGCAGTGGCATACTTAACGGAATAATGGCAGAGGAGTGTTCATGGCTGTCTGCGGCTGGTCATTCCAGCTCTGGAATTTTGAACTGCTAGATCGGCAGCGTAGTATTGTTCGTTTAAAGTGAGGAAAAGTATGGTTTTTCATTCAATCGAGTATTTCAAATCATAGTATTGCTTTTAATCGCGTCATTACTACTGACGTCATTGTAATAACGTGTGTTGATTTCAGTTGGGAAAACTACTAAGAGAGTCTTTCTGATGATGTAAAAAGGCAGGCAGGGAGTAAGTGCCTGCCATTATAATGAAAACTCCCGAAATTGATTGTGTTTGATGGTAGCCATTACAATGAATATTCACTATCCCAGTCTTCACATCAGAAAATACATATGGTAAATTCCCCGTCGCGTTTCTGGCATAAGGTTAAGAGCTATTAAATTTGATATAATCTTAATAAACAACATATATACTAACTATCCTAGAATTCTGTATACAATGTAGAATTCCATAGCGAAGTACGGGACATCAGTTAGTCATTAATAAACAGAAGTCCTTTGAAGTCAGTATTTTAGTTGACTAATTCTGTATACTCTAAGTAATTACTAGAAGTTTCAGATGAAAATTTGCCTTATTATGTACTACAAAAGTATTTCGTTGATTAAACTGAATTAATCAAGTTATTCATCTCTCTGCTCATACTGCTACGTTTAATCCCCTTACATATTTTTATCATTGACTTCTCTAAATTTTGAATAGAATTAAAATACGCTTCCATCGTGATATAGAGCTTTCCCAGGAAGAAATAGCACGAGTCACATTGCTGAATAATGTGGTATCCGTTATCCGGAACGCAGACTAACAGAATTACAGGAGAACTGTGTAACGCGATTTGCCCCAGGACTAAATTCACTGAACCATATTATGTGCGAGCATGTACCTGTGTGAACATTTGCATTGCGGATTACAGAGGGAGTTGTGCTACCTTTCTCAGGCATCAAACATTGAATGGTGCGGTTATTAGTTGCTAAATGTAACATCCCTCGATGATTAAATGACGTGCCGTCCCGTAGCAGGGTTGAACGGTGCGTAGGCCTTCATTCCCTATACACTAAATTATTGGTAAAATACGAATGAAAATTGCTGGCTTTTAGAATTGCGAACATACAGAGGATGCTCCGGAGTAAAATGTAGGAGCCCCAGACACCGCTCGTAGGTGAAGTACCTTCTTGGTTGTGGTAACCGTCAGTAGATGGAGACAGTAGACTACATCCACGACATACCCTACTAATCATAAGAGAGGACTAAAAGGGCTATCACTCAGGAAGTCTCAGCGTGGTGGTAACTAGAAACCGGATGTTGTCAAAGTAGGCAGTTAATAGGGCCTGCATGTAATACAGGGACCTCAGGTTTCCATAAATGTAATTTAAAAAGACGTTGTTGTTGTTGTTGTTGTTATTGTTTGAGTCAACAGTCAATATATTGTTTTGATGTAACTCACCATTCCACCCTATCGTGTGCTAACGTTTTCATTTCTCTTTAACTGCTGCGCCTTACAACTGCTCTAATATGCTCGTCACATTCATACATTGGTCTACCCCTATCGTTCATACGGCCTACACTTAATTCAAAAACCAACTGCACAATTCTTCGGTGTCTTAAGATGAGTCCTATCATTCTATCTCTTCGTAGTGTCAAATGTCCGGTTCCATGCGTGAATAGCGTGTTGGCCTTTGGTCACAGGGGTCCCGGGTTCGTTTCCCTGCAGGGTCAGGAATTTTAACCATAATTGGTTAATTTTTCTGGCACGGGGGCTGGGTGTATGTGTCGTCTTCATCATTATTTCATCCTCATCACGACGCGCAGGTCGCCTACGGGTATCAAATCAAAAGACCTGCATCTGGCGAGCCGAACTTGTTCTCGGACACTCCCGGCACTAAAAGCCATACGCCATTTCATTTCATTTTTTCTGGTTAAATTTAGCCAAATCTATCCCTTCTAACCAATTCGATTCAGTACCTCTTCATTCGTGATTCAATATATCCACCTCACTTTAGCGTTTTTTAGTAACACCACATTTCAAAAGCTTATGTCCTATTTCTTTCTGAGCTAGTCATCATTCATGTTTCACTTCCATACTTTGCCGCGCTCCACACGAAAGCCTTCAAAAACATCTTTCTAATCCTTATATTGCAACCATTCATAAGTAATTCTCTTTAATGTTTCGAAAAATTGTTGAGGGTGTGCCTCGGCTTTTTCTCAACGGAGATCCATGAAAATCCACTCGCGGGCGTGCATGTTCATTTGAGTACCGGTTACAGCTCATAGCGTTCATCAAGTTTTTGTCGACGCCATGAGAATTTGCACCTTATGAGTATTTGAGGCTATACTAATCCATAGCCGACAAATGACAATACCGAAAATGTATTTTATTTTAAAGGATGTTCCGATTTAATCAAATCAGTTCTATGATGTAATAGAATTAACAATAATAATTGAAGCGTGACAACATGCATGGATGCACAAATATTCAGTGTGGTAATTAACACAGTTAAAATAAATATTAATATGCTTTTGTTGGTTCAATCAATCAATCAATCAATCAATCAATCAATCAATCAATCAATCAATCGATCGATCGATCAATCAATCAATCAGTCAATCAATCAATCAATCAATCAATCAATACTGATCTGCATTTATGGCAGTCGCCCAGGTGGCAGATTCCCTATCTGTTGCTTTCCTAGCCTTTTCCTAAATGATTTCACAGAAATTGGAAATTTATTGAACGTCTCCCTTGGTAAGTTATTCCAATCCCTAACTCCCCTTCCTATAAACGAATATTTGCCCCAGTCTGTCCTCTTGAATTCCAACTTTATCTTCATATTGTGATCTTTCCTACTTTTATAAACGCCATTCAAACTTATTCGTCTACTAATGTCATTCCACGCCATCTCTCCGCTGACAGCTCGGAATATACCACTTAGTCGAGCAGCTCTTCTTCTTTCTCTCAATTCTTCCCAGCCCAAACTTTGCAACATTTTTGTAACGCTACTCTTTTGTCGGAAATCACCCAGAACAAATCGAGTTGCTTTTTTTTGGATTTTTTCCTGTTCTTGAATCAGGTAACCCTGGTGAGGGTCCCATACACTGGAGCAATACTCTGCTTGGGGTCTTACCAGAGACTTATCAGAGACTTATATGCCCAGAGACTTATATGTTGGAAATCAATCTAACATTAAATTAACATATCAAATAATTCGTTATTTTCAACATGAATATTGCTGAAGGCTTAACTATATTTAATTCACAATGTTATTATTTACATTATTCATTTATGTCCGCCGACAAGAAAATGAAGAAAAGAGTCGTTCGGTCACATCTAATCATTTGTTGATCAAAACTCTGTCCTCCGATATTCTATTAAAGCAATGTCTAAATCGTCGTGTAAATCAGTGAAACCCTAATTAACAACTTGAGTGTTTAATAAAATATATACGAAGCCTTGGAACCTAAGATTGAAATATTCATGGATATTCAAAACAAAATTCGTAGTTGGCCTCTAATAAATAATAGCCAAAACTGTAAAGTAGGAACGGCATAATTATAGTACCCTCAAATCGCTGCACCTAAATAAAACTAACATCATACTGCATAATAAAACTGAAAACGATCAAGATTTAGGATTATCATGACTCCACAGCACTTGAATCCGCTTGTAGGTTCTCCTTTAATTTTCTGAAATTCTAATAATAGCTATAAGACATGTGCTGTCAACAACAACTACTTAATAGGAAATGCTAAGTTGTACATTACACAATATGACTCTAATTTCATTCTCAATCGTAATATGTTTCGCATATCTCATTAATATCACTTGGTGTAGAAGATCTTCCTACCGCAATTATCTATTGTACTAAGTATCCTTTCATCATCGTATCTCGGGTTAATACCACTGATGAACGTGAGGAGCCTGGTTCAAGTAGGTGAAAGCAATTCTAAAGCCAGGTAGTTGCTCCATGATCATCAGCCCACGCTCTCAAACTGAGAGCCTTTGGACTACCTCCATTGCTTGCCTCTTAGGACAGGCTAGGGATATTATCGATGTGTTCCACTCCTACCACAGGTCCATGACCAGTACGTCGTGGAAGAATATATTCTGCGTCCAAGGTGAACACCGAAGCTGTCTTCATTGCAACATCAGCTGCCATCGACTGCGCCAATAATTCGGAGCCTAATTTTGTATATTCACTCGAAGAAAAAAGAAGAGAGGTGTGGTATGTATAGAGTCGATGCATATGTTCGTGCGGTATTCTCTGCGTTGGAAACAATGCGGCGTGAAAGGATTGCTTACCTTTATTTCGTTGTTTTAACTGAGTTTAGAGATTTTGTGCTGTGAAACACAGGTTTTCTTGATTGTAAAAGTATTATTTGTGTATATTTCAGACTAACGGATATGGAATATAATGTTGAGGAAATTGAGCATTTCCGATACATTTTACTCTTTGAGTTTAAGTAGGTGACAGTAACAAAAATCAACGAGTAAACATCTGTTCATCATTGCTTGCCCGGCACCGGTTGGCTTGTGATGGGCAAGAAGCATTCCTTTGGAACATTGTCACCGGTGACGAGAAATACTCTCTGTATGTCAGCATGAAGAAGAGTGGCTCAGCCAATCAAGAGAAGCAACTCTCCGTGCCAAGGATAGTGCCCATCCACATAAAATAATGTGTGTTTGGTGGAAAAAAGATGGCATTCTTCACCATGAACTTCCGAAAAATGTAACGATTACCTCTGATGTGTACAGTGACCAGCTAAGACGGCTTGCCGTTGCTGTTGACAACAAAAGTCAAAGTCATCAACCAGTCTTATTGCTTCATTATAATGCTCGTCCTCATACAGCGCAATTGCCCAAAGGTGTGATTGCTGAACTTGACTGGGAAACTCTTCATCATCCTCCGTATTTCTCTGATATTGCCCCCACGGATTTCCATCCTTTGCGTTCTCTTTCTAACCACATTCAGGACCAAGTGTTCCCTGACGAATATTCTCCTAACCAATGGATAACAGACTTCTTCTAGTCAAAACCAAAACAGTTTTACAGGCGAGGCATTCAACTGCTACCTGAATAATGGCAGAAGTTCATAGAGAGTAGAGGTGAATACATCACTGAGTGATTGTGACTGTTATTGTAAGTTACAGTGTGTGACCGTGACAGTAAAATAATATAAAATGTAGGAACCACAAAAACTTATGCATCGACCAAATATATTCCTCGCATTTAATACACTGCCCCATACCCCTAATATTAAATGAAGCGTTTTGACAGATAGGACTGGAGGATGAGGCATTGCACGGTGTTGGCACATTACTGCATTCCTTTCTCGTTCCCTTGGCTTCCGCATCACTTGTTCCTTCGTTCAGACCACTGTGTTCTGTTGTACGTAACTAAGAAGTGAGAAGTTTGGCAACTCCAAGCAACACGAGCTGGCAACACGCTTATCTTCATGGCAACAGCAGTGGGTACGCCCCCGTTTCCATGGCAACTACACCCCCTACTCCCTCCTTCACATCCAGACAGGCAATAAACGTACCTGTATCTAAAAACTGTCAGAACTCATCCTCCAATATTACGACTATAGTATATAGAGAAATTTGGTCACGTCATTGAAATTTCCCAACTATATTGTACAAATGGATGGCGAATGCCGGTAGCATATCCTGCTAAAATAACAGAGGGCTCCACTCTCATCCACATGATTGGGAGATGTCAATGTTAGATCACCTCCGACTGGATCCCTCGCTGCGCTCCTTATACCAGCCTCGACAATCGCTTGTGAAGCCCAGCATAAAGCAGAAGCGCTGGCCTCCTGCTCACTGACAGGAAGCTGTATACCGCAAATTGCCGCATTTCCAGTCTAATTTATCTTGTTTTGCTGTTGTAAATGTTGGCAATGTGTTCGCAATAAGGTGCTTGTTGGCGTGATAATTAAAGCTGATAGTTATGCGCTAGTGAATTTAATTTTTTATTGTGTAGTGTGGTAATTATATTTTTAAAATTGTGTTTATAACTCTTGGATTTGTGACATTACTGTGCGCCTTTTTGTACTTCGAGCAGAAATTTTCTGCAAACAAGAACAAATGTAATGAATGGCTCAAAGTGATTTCTCGCTGTAACTTCGTCCTAAACAAGAATTTTAATTTATGCGCCAATTCGTTTTTTTTAATGGTGTAGTGACTTGCTCTTCTTTAACTGTGTTTGGAAATATTCGAATATGTGTTGCTGTGTGCCTTTTTGTATTTCGAACAGGAAAAAAAGAGCAAAGGGACACTATCATTTCACGAATTCTATGTAGACCAGGACAAAACTACGCAGTGGCTCGAAGCAGTTAGCACTTAAATCTAATTTTTCCGTTTCTATTTCAGGTATTTATCTTCTTTATTTCTTAATCTGTTCACCCTTCCAGGGTTGGCTTTTCCCTCGGACTCAGCGAGGGATCCCACCTCTACCTCCTCAAGGGTAGTGTCCTGGAGCGTGAGACTTCGGGTCGGGGATACAACTGGGAAGGATGACCAGTATCTCGCCCAGGCGGCTGCAACAGCTATGCTGAAGAGGGGCCTTGGGTTGGGGATGGGAAAATTGGAAGGGATAGACAAGGAAGAGGGAAAGAAACGGCCATGGCCTTAAGTTAGGTATCATCCCCGCATTTGCCTGGACGACAAGTGGGAAACTATGGAAAACCACTTCGAGGAGGGCTGAGGTGGAAATTGATCACTCCTTCTACTCAGTTGACCTCCCAAGGCTGAGTGGACACCGTTCCAGCCCTCGTACCACTTTTGAAATTTCGTGGCAGGGCCAAGAATCGAACCCGGGCCCCCGGGGGGCGGCAGCTAATCACGCTAATCGGTTATTTTTTACCACTAAATTTTCTGTCATTGAATAATCCTATAGGTGGAGTCTTATTGCCAATTACAGCAACACAACACATTTTTATTCAAGATCATCTGAACTTTAACATTTAAACACTGACAAGTAAGAACCATTACTGCTATGACGGTAAGGCCAACGTATGAAGTGTTTTACCTGAATAATGAACAGTTTACAATGTATTTACTCAAAATACTTTTCTCTCACTGAAATTTTATTTAAAATTCTTCTTCTTCTTTTCCTTGCTATTTGTTTTACGTCGCACCGACACAGATAGGTCTTATGGCAACGGTAGGATATGGAATGGCTGGGAGCGGGAAGGAATCGGCCGTGGCCTTAATTTAGATACAGCCTGATGTGAAAATGGGAGACCACGGAAAACCATCTTCAGGGCTGCCGACAGTGGGATTCGAACCTGCTATCTCCCGGATGCGAGCTCACAGTTGCGCGTCCCTAACCGCATGGCCAACTCGCCCGGTATTTAAAATTCTAGTGAAAGATATGAATGAAATGTAATTTGAAACTATATATATATATTGAAATTAAAATTTAAACATATTTGAGTCAAAATACTTATGTTATCCATACAACGAATATAGAAAAATTAAGTTTTTATGTTTCGTTCGCCCTTTTCCTGAGAGCAACACTTGAAGAATTTTAAAACTCTAATTGAACAATGACTCTTAATCTCCCAAGGTTAACATCAGAAGACAAAAGTTATTGTGGGAAGTTCTGCTATGTACCAGAATGCCATGATAATAAAAGCGATTACTATTATTCCTCACAGTTAAGGAACGTCAGTTGGACTACTTCATCTCCCCGCAGTTTTATTTCACGACGTTATTTTGGCACTTATCGATGAAAGTAGCCTTTATGATTATTTTAACAGTATTATTCTGTAACACACTCCTTCACTCCCTAAATTAAGATAAATCGGCAATCAGGGTCAATATGAGAACGTCAGCTGGACGTAAGGAAAGTAACCTTTAATATTAATCATTTTAACTGTATTAACCTATGTAACATTCTACATAACACTAAGTTACGATAAATCGGCAATCAAATATCTTCTCCACAAAGAAGTATCCATTTCTACCGCAAATAGATAGGCCGCCAGCTCCACGTTTCGAGCTGTGTAACTACTCCGATTACAGTGCGTGGACCCGATTGTCAAGGCCGGTAAGGAGCTAGCTAGAGCGACGCATCAAGTCCGCCGTGGTCAGATGAAAATTGTTAATGCCTCCATTCAAAGAGTGCGTGGAATTTTGTCTGCGTTGAATGCAGTGGACCGAGGTAGGTAGTGGGGTGAGCAGTTCTCGAAAGAAACCACTCGTGCACTTACGCTGCTTCAAAAAGACTACTGGCAGAAGTACGTCGCAAACGGTTACTGAGAATACGATTAGTGTCTGTAGAACCATTTTCAGGAGATGGCAAGGGCCACCAAAGGAAAACAACCTCAGAGCAGGATCATTTTACGCGTCTACAAATTCGCCGACGAGAACTGCAGGTCATATCTTTAAAAACAATCGCGACTAATCTGCATTTATGGCCATTTTCCCTACCAGTAGATTTTTTAAGCTAGGGCCTATTTGTTCCGGGCGTCGACCTATAGAGATCGTTTGCCCCTACTTGCAGTGATATGAGCCTGCGTGTAGTTGGAATGTAGGAAGTGTAAAGTGTTGAATATTAGGAAAAGAATTTACGGACGACACAAACATCCAGTCCCCAGGCCAGGGATAGTAATAATTTACAAGGGTTGAAATGTGAAGGCTTCCACTATTCGTAACCTCGGCACTTGGTGTTGTAAAGTGGTTAGCTCTAAAATCGGCCACCTTTTCCCCCTAGGAATTGACCTGGTACTCTTTTCTGGTGTAGGTTCAGTGAACCTCAGGGCCATGTGCACCTCCGGGAGTCGAAATCTCGTTTCTTAAATTCTCGACTTCAACGGGAATCGAACCCACGTCCTTACGGTTGAACCGAGCATGCCTTTACCGCCTCGGCGGGGCAGACCCTATGAACTTATAAAGAAGTAACCCAATATCTTTTTCGAGCTGTGTATTTTATCAGAATTTTAAAATATAATTTACCTCCCACATGGATAAGAAATCCTTTAGATAAAAAACCAAACATTATACCTATAGGATCAATTGTTCTGCAATGAGCTTATACTTACCACGAGCTCATCCTCTTTTACAGCGGTTGTGCAGTATTATTTAATTTTAGATCTAATATTACTGTAATCCGCTGGAATACTTGCCAAGTATTATGATTATGACGTCTTTTTAGATTATTCATAAGATAAATGTTAATACTTTAAATTAATAAGGTCCGATATTCCCAGTTACTTATCCTTTATATATTTATTGAGAAACTCATCGACTTTCTAGACATTCTCCTTTGCCACAAGGACAAATTTAACTACATCAAAAATCTAACAAAATTAAATTTGAATATTAACATCATTTGATAAATAACACTAAAGAATCAAATATTAATAACACAATATATATAGTGCACTGTTGTTGTTGCTTGAGTCATCAGTCGATAGATTGGATACATGCACCCCTCCACGCCCCCCTATCCTGTGCTAACCTTTCCATTTCTACGTAAGTGCTGCATCCTTCATCTGCTCTAATCTGCTCGTCATATTCATACCTTTGTCTACCCCTTACGTTCTTCCCGCCTACATTTCCCTCAGAAACCAACTGCAAACGTCCAGGGTGTCTTAACATGTGTCCCATGATTCTACCTCTTATTCTGGTCAAATTTAGCCAAATTGATCTCCTCTCACCACTTCGATTCAGTATATTTTCATTCACGATTCTATGCATCTCACCTTCAGTATTCTTCTGTAACACCATGTTTCTAAAGCTTCAATTCCCTTTCTTTCTGAGCTAGTTATCTTCCACGTATCACTTGAATACAACTTCACACTCCGTAAGAAAGTCGTTAAAAAGTATTTCTAATTCCTATATCAATGTTCGAAGTGAACAAATTTACTTTTTTTAGAAAGACATTCCTCGCTTGTGCTATCCTGCATTTTATGTACTTACTTTTGCCATCGTTAGTTATTTTAATACCCAAGGAAGGATATTCATCTACTTTCTTTAAGACTTCATTTCCTAATCTAATATTTCCTGCATCACCTGCCTTCGTTCGACACTCCATTACATTTGTTTTGGACTTATTTATTTTAACCTTGCACTCCTTACCCGAGACTCTGTCCATTCCTCCAGATCTTCTGCAGTCTCTGATAAAATAACAATATCATCAACAAATCTCAGCGTTTTGATTTCCTCTCCTTTGATTGTGATTTAAACATTTGGAAATACAAAAAGAATTAAAGAACAATTAATTCTTAGTTAGGACATATAATGGGAAGTACTGTGAACACAGATGACATTATAAAAGTAGACAAAGGTCCTCGTAAAGTAGCGACCACCAAAAGATTGATGCGGCACTTTTGTAAGCTGAGTCTGTTACAGAAATCCATCAAAAATCTACTTATCGAGCCACGTGCCCCTACCGTTTAACCCCAATATTTCCAGGTCTTCTAAATGGCACTTTTCCATGTAAAATAAGATTCAAGGTGTGAACATATTCCTCCTTTCAATATTAACCTCCTCAGGCTGGCCTGTGCGATGCTCTATTCTGATATCGATTATATAACCTTTCTTGCTGAAGCGTTTAAAGTTCAAATAGTCAGTCATATAAAAATTCCATCATTATTAATATTGTTGTAATCATCATTATCAAGTAGTATGGGTAGGGTCTCCTGTGTCGAAAGCAGATAGACTCCTGGCCACGGCTGGAAATGTAAGCGCGAGGCTTGAAACAGACTTTACGCTCTGAATGAACTAGGAATAAAGACCGCTGTGGCTTTCTTGTTACTTGCAGATGAACGCATTTCCCCTAACAAATATCTCCGCTGACATTTTAACTGTGTCCTTTTCCGGAACGTCCCCTGCAATGCAGCAGAAATACACACACGCCATGACATTTCACGCCTCATTATGTGGGGCAAGACTTGACCCCACCCCCCCTTGGGATGATGAATTGGTACTGTACCCACATCTGATAATTGCCACCGGAACAATTGCTCATGAATAATGATAACCAGTCTCGTTGTAATTCTTTAAAACAGCATCTTCTGCTGATTATTTCTTCCAATACCAAAACTGTGATTTATAGAAGATGCATTTGAAATATGTCCAGAACTTTAAGGGGAATGATTGCAGGTTCCGGTCCCATTATCTATTAGTAAGTCACCAATAAACACATCGGGCTGCCATCCAGGCGGCAGATCCCTTCAATTGTTTACCAAGTCTTTACTTAAATGACTTCAAAGAAGTTTGACTTTTTGGAAAATATTTTGTATCCCTGTGGGGAAATGTCCATACTTTAACTTATTTTCTGTAAGAAGAAATTAGTCTCCTCTTTGAACTTTCTTCATAAAAAGACGATTTGCACAGTGATGCATTTCGTTGTGTCAATAGATGGATACAAATGGCTAAACATTACAATCATATTGATTTTTGTAAAGCGAATAGAAATTCGCTTCATCATGAACTTTACGAGATTTATTCAGTAGAGTATAAAGGTTTTTATACTTCGTTTTATAAAAGTTGTGAGCTTTACAAAGAACTTGACGTGGGTTTCACGAGGAAGACTTAGCTAATTATTAGAGTTATTCATCAGAACAGCGCACACTAAACAGCACGTAACTATTATATTCCGACGAATCTGACAGCACACATGTTGGGACACTGAGGCCAAAGAGTTGATATGCAAAAATAAAATAAGTTCTTCTCTTCTCTGTTTATGTTATGAATACCTAGAATTTGTATTCGATTTATTTTATACTATCTGTAGTATCCGGCGTTTCCCGGATAGTTTTTGAATGTTTACCTTCAAGATTTGTATTAACTCTTAATTACATGTAAAGTGAATTTTTGTATAATTCCTTATTGGGACGTTGATTGATATTTTACTATACATTATATCGTTTTAAGGTTATTTATGTGTGTTCGATATCAAGTTTTAAATTATTTCATTTTTGAGTAAAACAGAAGAGTTCTTCCCATTTTCTCTTATACTATTGATTTCTTAACCGAGCTCGATAGCTGCAGTCGCTTAATTGCGTCCAGTATCCAGTATTCGGTAGATAGTAGGTTCGAACCCCACGGTTAGCATCCCTGAAAATGGTTTTCCGTGGTTTCTCATTTTCACACCAGGCAAATGCTGGGGCTGTACCTTAATTCAGGCCACGGCTGCTTCCTTCCCACTTCTAGCCCTTCCCTTTCCCATCGTTGCCGCCATAAGACCTATGTGTATCGGGCAAAAAAAACTATTGATTTTCTGTAAAATACATGGACTATATCGTTCCTTCATTATGAACAAATTTCGTTATGTATATAATTTCGCTTACTTTTCGAATGACGAGTTTCATGCTCTGCACGGAGTGGCCCACAGACCGAGAACGAACGTGCAGGTTACCATGGCAACATCTCTGACTGCTTGCCAGCAGGGAAGTAACGTATTGCAAATTTCGTCATCATTCCTGAAAACTCGTGATTGTTCCTTCGGTAGAAAGCAAGAGAGACTTCATTCGGCCTTTCTGCGGGATATTGGCATAATACCGTTGGAGGTTACAATCGTCCTCGAATAGCATTAAGAGGCGTTGTTAACATTTGAACAGTACCGCGGAGAGTAGCCCATTATTTCACACCGTAACGTGTTTTCTGGCATTTGCTATATGTTTTACTGTATTCTTATTCTACTTCTGTTTTCCGTTTTTATTTCTGCCTCTGTCTAACCTCTTTAGCCTTAACTAATAACATAACAAGTCATCTTATCTGTTTATCTAAGAAACCCTGATTCTAAAAATCTCCTCTTCTACAGTAACTCATAGCATCACAATTTATTGAGGGGAATATTTCAAATACATCCATTTTATATTTACATATTTGTTCTATACGGCTGTCATCAGTTATAATCACGTTTCCTATTTATTTCAACTTCCATAACTGTAATACTTTCTTCCTTAATTAATCCGTATGTATGTGAGTGTTAATCCCCAAACCAGGACACTCTTTCCTTTGAGAAAACATTCCAAGCTGCTCAAATGTATAGATTTTGGCGCCGGAAATTATCCAAATGTGGATGCAGTTTTAATGACGTTGAAGACATTCGTTTCGAGATAACTGGTGGCTAAACGGTAAGTCTAATTGCAAACCAGATAGCCGTTCAATTTGGAGAGATCTGCATCTTTGGTCCTATGACTTATTATCGTGTCTCGATTGTTGATACGTTAGATAGCGGTGCATTTCTCGATTTTAATAAAAACTCTCCAGCTCGATTGTGACTGGCATTAGGAAAAGGGGTCTGTCTTTATAATATAAACTCTCCATATCTACTGTGTATGGCAGTCCCAAGTGAGCCTGCCGTTATAGTAGGAACTCCAGAACTCGGTTGTGATTGGCAGTATTAAATGTGGCCTGTCATTATCAACAAAACTTCCCAAGTAACCTATCTTACATCGGAAACATCTTATGGTGTTCTCCCTGTTTTCTACCTCGGATAGCGCTAAGAGAAATGCAATTTAATATAATCTTATTCACTGCTTTTATGGTAATTTACGGAGATATTCATAAACAATGTAGAATACCGTAGCAAATCACGGGTTCATTTACTGTAGTAATATTTAATATTTTTACTACCTTTCAAAATTGTTAGATCACCGTTCATAATGTTGAGCATTTGTTTGTGTTTTGAGGTACCGGTAGATACATATTCATTGCTACAATGAAATGAAAAACTAATATTTGCAAAACAAATATCAACTGCACATATTTACTTATCAATTTATAGCTTCCAAATCATTAGATATAATATATCGACTGTACGCTATCGGAACAGAAAATGAAAAGAAAAGAATTTATTTGTGATAACGGCTTTCTGTATGCATTTTAGCCGTGTGGGGAGAAAATTTTCAACAGCATTAATTAACGTAATAAAGCAACGTAAAGTATCGTAATAAATAACTTCACTTAGAAAACTTATAGGACTTCTCTAAAGAAACTTTATACCTCTCTACTATAACGCAATCGTCGCCATAAGACCTATCTGTGTCGGTGCGACGTAAATCCCCTAGCAAAAAAAAAACTATAACGCAGCTAATTTACAGTTTCTAGAGGGTACGTAGGGAAAGTTGATGTACATGCAGTGTATTTAGGGAAAATACCCGCATTGTGTACCATATAACAACTTTAACGTAAAAAACTACTATAATGAGGATTTTGTAGATGCACACACAAACTGAAAAGTAGCTTATATTTCTATAAAGCACCAGCGTTACTCCACTGTAGCGAAGTTAGCAAAAAGTAAGAAACCCAAAAATATGTACACGGCATTGGAATGCATTAATTTGTTTGAGGTTCTATATTTAAGTTAGGCAGCTATCTAAAACGATTTTTTTCCCATATACACACACGTTGATTAGTCAAATATTTGAAAAACTACACATATCAATGTATATTTTGTGACTGGCATGCAGCGTTTGCAAAGTTATGTTCCTCCATAAACCATGAAAATTTGAATATAACAATCTCGGTAAGACTACTGGGCACTAAAATGATTTATTCATCACTGATCATGATCACAAAAGAAACACTGACAAACTTGGAACATACAAATATTACAATAACACGAGAAACGAAGGAGAGAAGGAATTATCTCAAATCGCAAGTCATCGTCATGTAATAAACATAATCAAAACTTAACAGTTCATCTATGGCCCATACCTTCTCTGACAGAGCTACTTGCTGTCGTCTGACGTTATCCACAGCCGAGATAGTTAGGAACGGTTTGACCACCACAATGTCTCCAACCTTGAACAGGACTGGGCGTTGTCACTTATCTGTCACTTTCTTAAGATGCTCAGTAACTTCTTCCCAATTTTGACATCTGTTCTCCTAGATGAGACAAGAGATATTCAATATCTCACTTCAGATCGAATGGGTCAGTGAGGTTTCGCCAACATGCACCTCAGAGTGGGTATACCCACATGACTCGTGACTATCCCTTTAGGCAGCGTACTCAATTATAGGGATTCTAAGTGTGCGTTTTATTCTGACTTGCTTCATATTTTCTTTTGCTACATAAATCACATAAAATACAACTTGATAGTAAGTAGCCTGTGTGTTAACCTAAGTAAGCAGCTGTAAGCTTGCGAAATTTGGGCTCCATCAGTCAAGTAGTTTGCACCTGAAATAATACAAACAGACAAACATACAAACTTCGAAATATATTAATGATGCCATTTCTTAAATCATGGTGCTCGCGGGAATCCTATGGCCTTCCGGTATGATACATAGCTTATGTTACCCGGAATGATACTATCTTTCAAATGGCAAAATAAATCTAAAATTCGACCCGGTAGTTTCTGAGATTGTCTGTTAGATATAAACAAACTTACAGTTTCCTTTTTAGTATAGATTATTAACAAACAAATCAATATATAAATGCTTATTTAGGAGAACAAATAAAACAATGTTCATGAAAATATCACGGACACATTTTTTACAACAATGACTCCTATCTAGACGAACATTCACTGACCCCAAGAAGGGACTACCAAGGGATTTATCATGGGTGTTATACTTTTATTAATATTCACACACCTATTTTTACGTGTTTAACCCGACAAAGCCCAATGTCACCTACAGGTGACACCTAATGTTAATAACATTTCCTGCTCATCAGGCTGCTTGAACTTTTCTGGCTGTTGGAAGTATTTAAAGAAATGTCTTATAATTTGAAACGGACCCTTTTTGAACTCGCAGCCTGCGCTGATCAGTCAGCTCTCGCTCAGATAAAAGAGGAAACTGGCTGGATTGAAGTGGTAAAGCAACCGCAAGTTATTGTGGCATGGAAAGCGTGTGATAAAACGTCATTTTATTTTGCATTTTATGCATGTATATTGCTTAAAGTGATACATTCTTAAGCATAATATTATAATTTAAGCATATGTTATTGCCATGAAAAATCATGACGTCAGCTGTAGGTGACATTGGTCACATCAAGTACGCCTTTTTGTCCACTTTCAATTATGAATAGTATCTGATATTCACTTCATGTTTTTTCTCTCTCTCTTCAGTCTGACACTGGATGAGCTACTAGAAATGTTGGAAGATGACTGTAATAATGCACCCCAGATGATAGTATTACATTTCCTCAAAATGATGGGCAGTTTACGGATGAGGGAGGTGGCGATGCAGCAACTGATTCTGTCGATGTCAATCCCCTTCCTGGTAGAATGTCGAGGTTGACAGTGTAAATATATGTGACATCAGCTTATGATGATACGCCGATACCTTCTAATGAAATGCAGCAGGCATCTGGTCTTTCTAGGACAAATAAACCAGCATCTTCTACGAAAAGATAAAATACACTGACTGACAGAGCAAATGCAACACCAAGAAGGAGTGGTCAGAACTTTATGCCAATTGCAGGGTAGACTGACGTCACTGAGGTATGCTCATGATGTGAAATGCACCGCTGTGCTGCACACGTAGCGAACGATAAATGGGACACGGCGTTGGCAAATGGCCCACTTCGTACCGTGATTTCTCAGCCGACAGTCATTGTAGAACATGTTGTCGTGTGCCACAGGACACGTGTATAGCTAAGAATGCCAGGCTGCCGTCAACGGAGGCATTTCCAGCAGACAGACGACTTTACGAGGGGTATGGTGATAGGGCTGAGAAGGGCAGGTTGGTCGCTTCGTCAAATCGCAGCCGATACCCATAGGGATGTGTCCACGGTGCAGCGCCTGTGGCGAAGATGGTTGGCGCAGGGACATGTGGCACGTGCGAGGGGTCCAGGCGCAGCCCGAGTGACGTCAGCACGCGAGGATCGGCGCATCCGCCGCCAAGCGGTGGCAGCCCCGCACGCCACGTCAACCGCCATTCTTCAGCATGTGCAAGACACCCTGGCTGTTCCAATATCGACCAGAACAATTTCCCGTCGATTGGTTGAAGGAGGCCTGCATTCCCGGCGTCCGCTCAGAAGACTACCATTGACTCCACAGCATAGACGTGCACGCCTGGCATGGTGCCGGGCTAGAGCGACTTGGATGAGGGAATGGCGGAACGTCGTGTTCTCCGATGAGTCACGCTTCTGTTCTGTCAGTGATAGTCACCGCAGACGAGTGTGGCGTCGGCGTGGAGAAAGGTCAAATCCGGCAGTAACTGTGGAGCGCCCTACCGCTAGACAACGCGGCATCATGGTTTGGGGCGCTATTGCGTATGATTCCACGTCACCTCTAGTGCGTATTCAAGGCACGTTAAATGCCCACCGCTACGTGCAGCATGTGCTGCGGCCGGTGGCACTCCCGTACCTTCAGGGGCTGCCCAATGCTCTGTTTCAGCAGGATAATGCCCGCCCACACACTGCTCGCATCTTCCAACAGGCTCTACGAGGTGTACAGATGCTTCCGTGGCCAGCGTACTCTCCGGATCTCTCACCAATCGAACACGTGCGGGATCTCATTGGACGCCGTTTGCCAACTCTGCCCCAGCCTCGTACGGACAACCAACTGTGGCAAATGGTTGACAGAGAATGGAGAACCATCCCTCAGGACACCATCCGCACTCTTATTGACTCTGTACCTCGACGTGTTTCTGCGTGCATCGCCGCTCGCGGTGGTCCTACATCCTACTGAGTCGATGCCTTGCGCATTGTGTAACCTGCATATCGGTTTGAAATAAACATCAATTATTCGTCCGTGCCGTCTCTGTTTTTTCCCCAACTTTCATCCCTTTCGAACCACTCCTCCTTGGTGTTGCATTTGCTCTGTCAGTCAGTGTACATTTTGGGCAGCTACAGAGTAGAATAATTCTTCTTATTCTTATTTTATTTTCCGATTGGGTGAGGTGACGTGCATGAGGAACCTTCTGAATTTGACGGACTGCAACTGTCTGCAGTGCAGTTTTTTGAGTTACTGCTCATTGAAGAAGAAGAAGAATCCCATTGTGAACATGTCCAAGTTATACGCTCCGCACAAGAACCATATGCTAGACATAACTGTGGTCAATTTGGTTACCTCATAGACTTTGAGCCTTACCAAAGGTCTAAATCGGCTCCGAATCCGGGACAGTCCGAATATGCGTTAGGGGCAGCAGTTGTCCTCACACGTGAATGTAGGCTACCAGCAAGCTGCGAACTGAAAGTATACTGACCAATGTCACCTACAGGTGACACCCCTATATTTTCTTTGTGGACCACGTTTCCTCCAGATTTTTGGTTTTGAATTGTGTTTTTGTAGTGTAGCTAACATAATCTGGAAGGAAATACATAGATTTATTTCCTGCACTGTGTTTGGGCTTTGACGGGTTAAAATCGTTACAACGATTACTTTTTAATTGTATCAGGCGATTATCACTTGCCCCAACAGTGCTTAAAATGTAAAAATAGTTTAACGAAACATGTATCGGAAATACTTGGACACACTTTAGGTTTGGGTAACACACTGAAATGCTCCGTTTCTGAGTATTATTGTTATTATTGTTCCGGGGATATCCGTGGTCAGCAGAGGTAAGGAATCGTGTGAGCTGAATGGCTGGACAGTGCACAAATTAGAGTACAAGTTACCCTAATAATATGCCAACCAAGCTCGACAGTTACAGTCGCTTAAGTGCAGCCAGTATCCAGTATTCGGGAGATAGTGGGTTCGAACCCCACTGTCGGCAGCCCAGAAGATGGTTTTCCGTGTTTTCCCATTTTCACACCAGGCAAATGCTGGGGATGTACCTTAATTAATGCCACGGTCGCTTCATTCCCAGTCCTAGCCTTTTCCCGTCCCATCGTCGCCATAAGACCTATCTGTGTCAGTGCGACGTAAAGCCAATAGCAAAGAATATTCCAGAAATTTTATTTCTTTCCTTTATGATTAATTTCAAAATATTTTAATGACAAGAAAGAGCCAGCAATAGAGCATAGGTGCTGAACAAAATCTTAGCATAAATACTAATGGAATTCGTAAGCTCTGATTAAAGTGCTCAAAAGCTCTGAAGCAGATACAATAAGTGAGCGTACAGCTTCAAACAGGTACAATAATCTGGGAAGGAATTCCGTTTTTTTCTTAAACATACTATGTAAGCATATTAGATTTTTGCGGTACAACTTGCAGAGTACACATTTGTATCACAGAAAGGTTAACCTTAATTCAAAGTAAACACTTACTGGAAAAAGAGGGCTGGTCTCCAGGTACGCTTTTAACTTAAATGTCACCCCCCCCCCCCCGGTGACTTCCTCTTATTCTTATTCTTCTTTTATAGCCTATTTCAATCCACTGATGGATATAGGCCTCTTCCATATACTCCCATCGCCTTCGGCCTGGAGCCACTTGGAACCACCGTGTTCCCGCCAGCAGCTTTATGTCAACGAGCCATCTCTTCTGGGGTCTTCCAATGCCGCTCTTGTGTCCCCATGGTCTCCAGTGAACAATCCTAGAGATCCACCTGTTGTAGTCTTGTCGAGCTACGTGTCCTACCCATTGCTATTTTAGTCTTGCTACTCTCTCTAGGATGTCTGTTATATTCGTTCTTCTCCTGATGTCCTCTGAACGGATCTTATCCCTAAGGTTGATCCCTAGCATCCGTCGCTCCATGGCTCGTTGTGTTCGCTGAAGCTTGCGAGCACTTTCCTTCGTCAGAGTCATCGTTTCCACACCGTAAGTAGTAACTGGCAGCACGCACGTATTATAAACTTTGGTCTTCAGGTTAATTGGAACATCGTTGTTGGTCAGAATGAATCTTTGTTATCGGAATGCTGTCCAACTCCTACTTATTCTGCAAGGAATTTTTGCACGTTAGTTGTCTTTTCCAAGTTTTATCTTGTGTCCAAGATATATGGTTTCCCATTCTAAGTGGTTGACTGTCTGGGCTTAGTATTTTCGTTTTATTAATGTTCTTTTTCAAACCAATCTTAGCAGAGGCAGTTTTTAATTCTCGGATTACCGGGCGAGTTGGCCGTGCGCGTAGAGGCGCGTGGCTGTGAGCTTGCATCCGGGAGATAGTAGGTTCGAATCCCACTATCGGCAGCCCTGAAAATGGTTTTCCGTGGTTTCCCATTTTCACACCAGGCAAATGCTGGGGCTGTACCTTAATTAAGGCCACGGCCGCTTCCTTCCAACTCCTAGGCCTTTCCCATCCCATCGTCGCCATAATACCTATCTGTGTCGGTGCGACGTAAAGCCCATAGCAAAAAAAATATCTCGGATCATGCTTTCTAGCTCATCAAGATTTTCACTTATGAACACAACGTAATCGACAAAACGCAGGTGGTTCAAATATATCCCGTTGATTCTTATTCCTTTATTATCCCGATGAAGGGTTTTGAATACATCTTCCAAGACAAGGGTAAACAGCTTTGAAGAGATTGTGTCACCTTGTCGAACTCCTTTGCCAACTGGGATTTTATTGGTGATGAGGTCCTCGTCCACTCTGACTACCAATCGTAGACAAATGGTAGTCACCCGGTGACACATGCCACCAATTATGCCCTGTTGGGCAATATAAATTTACCTGCGAAAATATCTTAATGACCCAGATTATTTAATGCCAAGGTTACCGTCAACAGACAAGTACGTGCAGAGGCATATGACTCCAGCCCAAGAAAATTGAGAAAAGCAATGTTCGTTAAAGGCCGGAATCCAAAAATGTAAAGGAAGCAGAATACAAGCACTCCGAAAAATTCAAGGAAGTAAAACCTATGAGCGCTGAAAGCCCCTGTTTCTCAGGGGCTAAACCCACGCTACAGGATGGCTAAAAGGGAAAAATTAAAGGCCGAGAACGAAACTTAAATTTAGAAGGTAAGAAATTTTAGTGACCAATCCGAATAGAAGAGGAGGATTCCGAGGGTAGCCACTCGTGCTCCGTTACATGTAACTTAATTCGCATTAGGGAGTAAAATTTAATTCTAAAGACTGTGCAGAAAGCCCTTCATTACTAGAAAAGGTAAGGCCTAAATATTGCATTCTAAATGAAAAACAGCTAAATCCTTCCCCATATTTTAATCGCAGAAACCGTCACTTTATTAATTTTATTCTGTCATACGCCTGTTAGTTTGAAGATCTTTCAGACCGTGACCCCCGCCTACTTAGCTCCCGACGGAGCCTCTCTTAATCCTCCTTCACGATGCACCGAACTCGATAGCTGCAGTCGCTTAAGGGCGGCCAGTATCCAGTAATCGGGAGATAGTGGGTTCGAGCCACACTGTCGCAGCCCTGAGGATGGTTTTCCGTGGTTTGCCATTTTCACACCATGCAAATGCGGGGGTTGTACCTTAATTAAGGCCACGGCCACTTCCTTCCACTTCATAGGCCTCTCCTATCCCATCGTCGCCATAAGACCTATCTGTGGCAGTGCAACATAAAGCAAATAGCCAAAAAGACCTTCATGATGCACACACACACTACCGCACTAGCCAGATAAGACCTGGAGGCCAACCTCCTGTTATAAAGGGAGAACGGGAGACATATCTAGATCTCTACAATCCCAAGGTATGATTGTGCAGCCTCCAGTTATAAAACAGGACCACGATTGGTGAATAATTTAACTTTCTAGCTTGTAAAAGGTTGCTAGAACTTGAGAACGCGTCGGAGTTAATATTGACAACTTAGAAAACAGAAAATACAACATAAGCATAACTATAGTTTTATCAACTTCAACATTCAAACTTTCTAACAAATTAATTTTGGGCTTTGTCCTCCAGAGTTAATGTCTAAATATACGTTAGAGCCATCTAACGATCAAAGGAAAACCTTTTAAAATATTTCAAATGTTCTTAGTTGCTTTTTTTGCTAGTTTCTTTTCGTCGCACCGGCACAGATAGGTCTTATGGCGGCGATGGGACAGGAAAGGCCAAGGAATGGGAAGGAAGCGGCCGTGACCTTAATGAAGGTACAGCCCCAGCATTTGCTTGGTGTGAAAATGGGAAACCTCGGAAAACCATCTTCAGGGCTGCCGACAGTGGGGTTCGAACCCACTATCTCCCGGATGCGAGCTCACAGCTCCGCGCTCCTAACCGCACGGCCAACTCGCCCGGTTTCTTTGTTGCTATCAGAGATGGCCGAAATAGAGGAGGCGCACAAAACAAACATGAAGAGGTGTACCCCTTGTACTATTATTATTATTATTATTATTATTATTATTATTATTATTATTATTATTATTATTTTAATGGAAGTGTGTATCCGTGGCACACTCCAACAACGTAAGTATATTAGATTAATTCATTTTGTGAGATAATCGAGTGGTATTTGATCATAACGATGGCCTACTCTGGTAAGTGCGTGGTTAGCGCGTTGGACCCTTACCCCTTCGATACCGGTGGAGGTCGGTAAGGTTTGCGCTGTGGAAAAACATTGCATGTCATGTCGTACATGGTTAAGGAGTACTGGGTCGTTCCTACTCGGCGAACTTTAATGTGGCAATGCACCAACACACGCGCCTACATTGTGTGTCGGCTGGAAACACATGCATGAGGAAGACATTTTCAATATTTCCTTTCAGTTTTTATAAGTTGAACACTTCCTGTGACTTGCCAGGATCAAATAGGTGATGTGTAATTATAAAAATGTTCTTTCGTTATATACCTCCCAAACGAAGCATTTCCGGGTGTATGTTTATAGGACATTTTCGACTTATTATGATGCGAGGAACCTATCCTCAACGTATGGCCAAGTATTTCCGATACACTCTCTACGAGTAGGGTGCATAATTAGACGCTCATTTTGTTCATTAAATGTACATATTATTCAATTAATTGATGCAATTAGGAACTTGGAGCAATAACATCTGATCTAGGCGTAGATGTCAATGTTCAGGCTCGTTTAAGATTAATTATCTTCAATAAATTAAGAAAGATCTGGCAGATACTACGAGACAGAGAAGTTCATTCACGGATGAAGCTGCAGTACGGAGAAAATAGCGTTGGCCTGTCCCGGGAACCACGCCAGCGAACAAATGGTTAAGAGATTAGTGAGGCTTATCCTATGCGGAATAGAGAGAGGCCATCAATATGGCGTAGAAAACATCTCCGTCCATGGACTTATGATTGGTGCTTGGGGCACAATACCTAGATTTTTCGTGTAACTGAGGGATTCTCTTGGACTCAAGCGGACACGACTTCATGATATCGCAATTGCTGCAATATGGTTCAGTAATAATATTCTGCAATCATTTGTATAACATTCGACGAAATTCACATCGTGCTATATTTCCTAATTACTGAATGAGTTGGCCGTGCCGTTAGGGGCGAGCAGCTGAGAGTCTGCATTGGGGAAACAGTGGGTTCGAACCCCATTGTCAGTGGTCTTGAAGATGGTTTTCCGTGGTTTTTCACCTTCATATCAGTAAATGCTGGGGTTGTATATTATTTAAAGCCACGATCGCTTCCTTCCCACTTCTAGCCCTTTCCTACACCATCGTGGCCATAAGACCTATCTATAACCCCTGTGAGTGGGGGACGCAGACGAAAAATGCATCCACGGTATCCCCTGCCTGTCGTGAGAAGCGACTAAATAGGGCGACCAAGCGATGATTGAATTAGCACCATGAAACTACTTGTAATTAGTACCATCACGCAGGGAAAGCTACGGGTCACCTTTACTTGCGAGTAGTACCACTATGTTAGGTACACAATAGGTTTGTGATTAGTAGCAGCAGAGAGTGGTCCACTGTGAGTTTCCGGTACCTGTGATTAGTACTACTATATGCGGAATGTCACGGGCTTACATTGCCTGTGATTGTACCATTATGTGGGAAACACCACGGGTCTGGGCGTTGTCTATGTTTAGTACCACTATATGAGCGGCACTGTTGGTCTGTGTTACCTGTGATTTGTACCCACTATGTGAGGAACACTACGGGATAGTACGAGTCCCTGTCATTAGTACACATATGTGAGGTGCACCATGGGTTTGTGTTGCCTAGGAGTGGTGCCATTATGTGCGTTACCTCTGCGACGTACAATACTCGCGAGTAGTACCACAATGTGTGGAACACCGTAAGTTTACGCTACCTTTGATAAGTACCGCAACTTGGGGGGAGTTGTATTAATAATAAGAAATTTAAAATAACAACCACAATATTCTTGTCTAATGAACTCACTGTAAGCGATAAGTGCCATTATGACGGACCGTTGACCTGGATATTGGACCCCTTTAGAAAACAAGCAAACTCGATTCTGAATTGTGCTTTGGAAGCAGCTCCTTGGTCAGTAATATTGTTTCTGGGTAGGTGAGGCATTACAGGTCGGACTCACTGATTGTTTTAAATTCATATTCATCCATTCATTCTTCAGCATCATGTTTTGAATTATTTTACTTTTAAATTGCCACTGCATTTCGTCTCATTTCGTACCATTAGGGGCCGATGACCTAGATGTTAGGCTCCTTTAAACATGCATCATCATCATCATCATCATCATCATCATCATCAGGGCTATCTATATCGGTGATTCGTAAAGCCAATTAAATTTATATATTTCCTAATTTATGTTTGAACCTTGTGTTCTTTTCTACCTGAGGCCTTCTATAAATTGCACCAATGAGTTTCAAGGACATGCAATGTTCTTTTATCAGTACCCTGTACCCGTGTGGCTGTCTCCTAATGGGGGAAGTTCTATTAATAATAATAAATTTAAAATATCAAGGACAATATTCTTGTTTAATGAATTTGCTATGATTAATACTGTTCGTTACTTTTGTAATAACTACCCTCTCAGAAATATGAACAATTATGGCAAGTTACAATATTACACTGATTTATCACAGTAAAACTTCCCAGATACGTGGCCTCTCTATAAATATATGTTGAACCAAAACTGTGTTAGGTAGCAAATTATCTGGGTATTTACAACGATTAAATAAAAATAACATACACGTCACGAAAACTTCATTTTGAAGTTTAGGCTTTGGCATTCAAATATCCGTGTATTCTCTCTTCATGAATTATGATCACTGGACATTCATTCATTTGTGTTTGAAAGTAATTAGTATAATGTCGTTTTGTTGACTGGTTACTTCAAGGCAATAAATGAAAATCACGTTTTATTGAGAGGTAGAACAAACACATTTTGTCATACAATCAATCAATGTGATTAGCGTGTTTGAACCACGAATTAGGCAGACATGCATACATAAATTCATTTCTGCGTTCATTAAATAAAGATATTGCTGTAGTCTATTAGTCACGGAAATGTCATCCCTTTGAATAATATTTGATTGAGTGATTTATAGGCTCTTCTCAATATCACATCTGTACTGATCATCACGATTATTTAATAGCATTAACGGAGCAGCAAGAAATAATCCTCTTACAGATATTGAAACTAATAATAATACATTATAATGTATGCGGTTTCAATTGTTCCTCTCCTTAGGGTGCAATAAGTACACCGTCAGTAGTTTCAGAAATATTACTCACAAGTTTAACAAGAAAGATTCAAAAATTCACAGTTCTAGCTCTTCAGACAAGCAACTCAATTTTGAAAACATCCTAGGGATATGAGCTACGAATTTTAGGCAAATAAAATACAATAAAATATGCGAATATATTCTTTATTATTTTATTCTTAAACATTACAGCCATTTTCTTAATCATCGTTATCCAGTCGATTAGATGATCAGTTTTGCCTTTTTCTACAACTACGAGCGCTAATGTGAGTCAATACATTGTTTCACATACGCCCTTATAACTATATTCCGTATGGACAGTTTTCAAAAATTAAAAAATTCCGGGAGGATTGAATCAAGAAACACATCACAAAAATAGTTATATTAATAAGTTAATTTGGCTGGGATTTGAATCAAAAAGAAAACGAGTAAATAAACAAAAGATTTTAGGCTGTTTTTCCCGAACTGCATTTAGGCCGAAAATGATTTTCGAAATAAACCACAAGAAAAATCTCTGAATTATTCGTAATATTTTTCTTGATGTGGTGTTTCTTTGACTGGCCTGTCGGAAATTTTTATGGTGCATAATAATTATTCGCACATTAAAATTAGGTAAGGATTAGACTTCATTCATTCGTTTCTTGGAACAACAGATGCAGACATTCCCGGAGCGTGACAGATCGGTTGCATTCCATGGAGGATTATGTAGGTACAGATATCTTGGGACATCCACAGAAAATGGCTAGTTTACTGCCGGAACATGCTTTGAGAGGTTCATTGTAGTTAACTACTCTAGTGAGAACTAAAGTTCTTACGAACTATTGATATTTAAAGTCGTTTTAATTTATTTTTGAACGCGAAACTCCCTTTCCAAACTTAGACAAGTGGACAGTGTATCGTGCCGTGACGCGCAGACCTCTCATTAATCCCTAAGTTCTGAGCATTGTTTACTTTCCCCAATTTATTTTGCATTGCGAGTCAGGATATAGTTTATACTGTCGAATAGCCACGTGAGAGGTTGGTTAATTGGTTGATGACTGAAGAAGGGAGCAGCTGGGTGTGTGGATGTATATCTGTGGGTTATGGCAGGATCGTACGGGGGGGGGGGGGTGGTAGAGAATAATGTGGCCCGCGGTTCGATTAGGAATCTGCCTTTCTGCCTGGGAGCAAATTAAGTTGAGCACAACTGCCTTAAGCCGTTAGCTCTTAAAGAGAAGTCAGTTTTTCCCGCTGCCTGATGCTCGATGTTGAGTGACTGGCTGTAAAGTCGACTGTGTTCCTTAGTAGAATGAAATCTGGTCAAAAAACAGGAATGCATTACCCTGCTAAAATAGCCATCGTTATTCTAAAAACTTTTGAGCGAGCGTGTTTGCCCTTTATTTATTTATTCACTTATTGATTTATTTAGGTATTTATTTATTTATTTATTTATTTATTTATTTATCCGGCCCCGCGGTGTAGGGGTAGCGTGCCTGTCTCTTACCCGGAGGCCCCGGGTTCGATTCCCGGCCAGGTCAGGGATTTTTGCCTTGATCTGAGGGCTGGTTCGAGGTCCACTCAGCCTACGTGATTACAATTGAGGATCTATATGAGTGTGAGATAGCGTCCCCGGTCTATAAAAACAAGAATAACGGCTGAGAGGATTCGTCGTGCTGACCACATGACACCTCGTAATCTGCAGGCCTTCGGGCTGAGCAGCGGTCGCTTGGTAGGCCAAGACCCTTTGGGGCTGTTGCGTCATGGGGTTTGGTTTTGTTTTTGTTTATTTATTCATGCACGAAATACAAGATACAGCTACACTGAGCGCATTTCACTAGCATTATAAACAGATTAATTAACAAATGTAAACTTTCATAATGAAATACAGGTAGGCTATATAACAAACATAACTAAATATAACAGGATAAGGTACACAGACTACTAACAACCCGTAATGAGGCGCCGTAGGGTAAAATTTACCCATGTAAAAATTACATTTGTATTTCAGTTATTTCGAATGTAGCCTTGAGGCCTCCTAACCCAGTAACTTTCGAGTAAACCTTCCCAAATGATATGAAGTTGAATCAGTTGCGCGGCTTGGTAAGTTCCGCCATAGTGTGACAAAAATATCGGCTGGCTAAATTTCACCCGTGCGCGCCCTTCAGAATGCCATTCTTGTTTATTGTTAACTGCAATGTTTTTACGGATGAACAGTGCAATAGTTATTATTAGACAAGAGTTCTTTATATTATGTGTGTGTTTCCCCGTCAAGTTTACGATTAACTTTGGTGAAATTTTGGAACTGATTGTGAATCACTCTCTGACGCAGAACGAACCTAAATTCCGTCGGAGTTGCTTAAAAATTTTGTCCTTGTCTGCCAAGGAAGAAAGAAAATGATCAGGCAAGTTCCTAATATGTCTATTTCCTATTTAAGAAGTAGTAAGTTAATTGACAATTGTATCCTATTTCAAAGGCTCAAGTCATCTATAAAGGAAACAATCTCAACTCAACTCTGAAACTATATTCCCTCAAAATTGCTTGAAAATGCTGTCCATTTCTCACAAAGGAACATTTGACATCGAGAAGTAAAATACTGACTCCAACAATAAATCTCCGAACTCGTGTTCAGTGGCTTTCTGGAAAATTTCAGGAAAGGAAAACTACAGTCCTCAGAAGTATGCGAAGACCGTGGAAGTAAACAGGACAGAAAAACCACAAATTCTTGTGCATCCTGCGAAAAACTAATCTCATGGGAACATGTGAATCCAGCGTATGGAACAAGGGAATGAGCAACAGGAAGTAATGGAACAGGTGTGAAGTGTAAGCAAGGCTGATAATTGAACATCCTCTGCAGTTCTTACCCTCTGCTCTTCCTTTTACATCATATGTGACTCTTTTCATACAGAAGACGTCTGTCTAACGTAAACGATGTAATATAAACAACTGAGTGATGCCAGTGTATGTAAGCATTATCAAAATAATATTTCAATATCCATTCTTACCATCGCACGTTGCACATTGTCATAATTATTCCGAAATTATCTATGTATTAAAAGAGTATACTAAAACAGTTTTGCCAATCAGTCCAGCCATTCTACTGGACCAATTTGTTTCATTTTTGCTTTAATCCCTCCGGAATTTCCTGCCGGTGAATTATGAGATAGAGAGAGAGATTTATTAAAGAAATAAATCATCCGTCCTCCAATGAGGGTGACCATTTGGATCCGGAATACATTTTCAATTTCAATGGTTTAAAAATATCAAAAGATGAACATTTAAACGTTAATGCTGTTATCTTCTTTTTTTCCACGGTTAGTGGGGGAGGAATGTAACTCACGTTCTCAGGTATAGGTGGAAATGAATGATTTGCAGCGAGTCCCTCAGTATCTGTATTACTATTTTTTCTAACTCGCAGAATGGAACTTTCAAATTTTGTAGGAAGTTCGATGTCTGACTAGGGAGGGTGCCTCTTGCTCCGAAAAGCAGACCTGTGACAATCCACCGATCAATAGGTATTTTATACTTAGATGAAAGGTAAGGCAAGCACGGAACATAAATAGCTTGCTTTTCTAGGTCCACATCCCGAGCCTGATTAAGGTCTCTTTCAAAGCGAATGGTGGGATCTAAGACCATCGCTTTCATGTCCTCTCTGTTGATGGCTACGATGTCCGACCTCCGATTAGAGTCATCAGTAGAGATGCAGTGAACCTCCTCGTGCACCTCCCATCCACGCTGTCTCAAGCCTCGAGCAATCGACGTTCTTACACGATGGTGGCGATGGTTGCGCATTAGCTCAGTACTCCGGCAGAATCCCAACACATGTCCAAGGGTTTCTGTCTCGTTGCAGCCATTTTGGCGGCAACGGGTTGTGTTGAATGACCTACCGGGAACCGACCTGACTGCGGTGAGATTGCATGTCATCTTCACTGCGTTTATGTATTCAGAAGAGGACAGAGGTGATTTACGAGTCATCCAGGAGTTTGCTTTCGGGCAGTCTGAATATAACACTACTCCTTTTCCTTTATGTGGTAGCTGGCACCACGACTGAAAGGATCGATTTCTCATAATTTCACGTAGTTTTCGTCCGTCAGTCTTTGAAGGAAGACTTTCTTTTTTTATGTCAAGTCTGTGGAGTGCCATATCTTGTTCTTCAGGTAACTTCCTTACGTATGGTAGATGTACGTCCTGAACATGGAGTAAGCGATTACATATATTGTAATGCTGTATATTGGCTTCCCATTCTGCGCAAATTAATCCCATCCCTCTGACCTTCCTTGCACTATACAGCATCGAATTTGGAGTATCATCTGGCAGCATCATTATTTCTTTTACGGAACTTCTTATAATGTTGTCCAGATCTTTAAGAAAAGTGTTTGATAGTTGTGTTAGAGGGGCACATTGTAGAGGATAGATCAAACCCGGCCAAACAAACTCGTTAATAATCTTGATATTTTGCTCTGGTTTTAGAAGCTTTGTTTTTACCAGATTATTTAAGTCTCCAAGTTCAGTCACCATTAAGTAATTCTAAAATTAAGGCCCTAAATGATCACTCCAATACTTGCAGGCGAAGGCTTACTCTAACCCGCAATACACACCACTTGTCAAGCCAGAGGGTATGAACGTCCTCTCATCCCGGAAGAATACTAGCCTCGGCTGGATACTCTTGCTGCTAAGAGAAGAATTTCACGTGCAGACAGACAGGAAGGAGTCAGACCAACAAAGAGCTATATTTCAGACTTTAACTGCAGAACCCAACTTGGCGATTTTCTTGGGCCATTCCCTTGGCGTTGATTTGCAGTCTGCTGTGAAACATGAGTGGATGGATGGACGTAAGTTGCAGATAAAATAATTAACGCTCATAATCTTCATAATTTCTGTAAAGAAGAACTATTATATTCAACATTAACTGCATTTACAAAGTTAAAAACTACGAAATGCTATTATTTACTGTCACAGCCTCACACACATAAAGTGCACGGCAAACTTGCCCGGTGTGTCACAGTTTCAATACTTCGCATTTCGAGGTTTTCCAGGGTTCTCTATTTTCACACCAGGCAAATGCTGGGGTTGTACATTAATTAAGACCACGGACGCTTCCTTCCATTCCTAGCTCTGCCCTAAGAGATCGTCGCTATAAAGCCTATCCGTGTCGGTGCGATGTGATACAAATTGAAAAAAACGAAGTTTGTAAATTATCAGTCAACGTCACAATAAAGAAATATGCGAAAAACACCTCACACATAATTAGCAAGTAAAAGAAAATAACAAAAGAGAAACGTTCAAAATAGTACCCGGGCAGCGCCTGGAGCAAATTTATACCAAGACACGTGACCCGATCTATTGATAACGAATGGTACGGATCAGCTCGGGTCTTCTAGTTACAATAAATTGAAAATGAAAATACACAGCCTGTTTCCGGTCATTCGACCGGGTCAGGAATGGAATGAATGAAGCCCCATCTAGCGGCGAGGATAGGAATTGTGCCGGCTGCCGATGCCTGTCTCACTCCTCTGGGGCAATGATTAAGGACTGGCAGATTAAATGAAATGGTAATGGAGAGTGTTGCTGGAATGAAAGATGACAGGGAAAACCGGAGTAGCCGGAGAAAAACCTGTCCCGCCTCCGCCTTATGCCGCGCAAATCTCACATGGAGTGGCCGGAATTTGAACCACGCAACCCAGCGGTGAAAGACCGACGCGCTTCTGTCTGAGCCATGGCGACACTTCTATTCTTACAATTAATTTACTTAATAAATGTATCAATATTTACATGGTTTCCAATAATTACAATTTTTAATTATGGGGAAATTTTTCTTGTGGGTAATTTTCACCCATCGTGTGAGAGCGCTCGTCTGCCGTGATAACAACTGTCAAAACCGAACACCATGAGAATGTCGTTGTGGTCAAAATAATGGTATTACGACTTCACATCAACTTATCCTTAAGAGATTGTTATATCCGTCTAGAATATACTTTTACTTAGTATTCTATCGAGCTCTTGCCTTCTATTTATAGTGTTAAAGAGAGTTGTCATTCGTTGTAGAAAATTCGCATTATGTATCCTGAAATACTTGTGTTTGGTATATTTCGTATATCTCTCCGATTAAAGAGGACCAACACCTTTAACGACTAAATACGAAATGGCACAGCTTCCTTCTTAGCAGTAAATAAGTGACTAAAATTAGGTGAGGAAAATATTCAATTCTTTCCTAACATGACCATATATGGAAATTTCACATAGTGTATGTCATTACAGAAAATATATATCGAAAATAAATGATCAAAAATTTGCACTTTTCTTTTCAATATTTATGAATATCAGTATTTTTCAATTGTCGTACCCGTTGGCTGAATGGTCATCCTTCAGACCTTCAGTTCAGAGTATCCCGGGTATTCCGGCCGGGTCGGGGATATTAATCGCTTCTGATTAATTCTCCTCTCTCGGGGACTGGATGTTTGTATTTGTCCCAACACTTTCCTGTTCATATTCGGCCAACATTCTACACTACCAACCAGCATAAGACCACGAAATACTGATTACATCCCTCTATATAGGGCTGGCATCACGAAGGTTGTAAAACAGTCACGTGCTACACAGTTCGCACCCGCGACCCCAAGATGTGGGAAATGCGCTAGAAGAAGAAGTAAAAGAAGACAATTTTTCAATTATAATTATTAAGTATAAATGTTCTTTTCAAATTTCCACCAGAAAATAGTCTATGCGATTATTTAAATTAAACTTTAAAATACAAAATTTCAATTCATCTACAGTTTTTTCTTCTCTACACAGTACAGAAGAGTACACAATTTTAACTGAGTATCTTGCAAACTCAGAGAGTTGTCAGGGAAAGACGTTCGAAAACGAGCGACAAACTCGATCAAGTGTTGGAAAGCTTCTTGAATGTAAAGGATAAGTTGAGTGGCTGCCCTGCACTCTTTATTTCATAATATGAAAATATTACAGACATCCACGAAATTTCAAAACTGATTCAAAAGTGATATTCTATAATAGATGAAAAATAATTGTAAAATGACCTTTTCTGACCCTCGAAAATGTAGGTTCCACCTTAAGCCCGTCACCGTTCAAATCCCGACCAGATCATATGTGATTATTTAAATACAGTAAATCGATCACTACTGATCTGCATTTAAGGCAGTCGCCTAGGTGGCAGATTCCCTATAAGTTATATTGTTTTCCTAGCCTTTTCTTAAATGATTGCAAAGAAACTTGAAATTCATTGAACATCTCCCTTGGTAAGTTATTCCGACCCCTAACACCCCTTCCTAAAAACGAATATTTGCCCCAATTTGTCGTTTTGAATTCCAACTTTATCTTCATGTTGTGATCTTTCCTACTTTTAAAGACACCACTCAAAGTTATCCCGTTCCAGAGGTTAGGACTCTTACATACAACTGGAAGTTCCATTGCTATTGATTATAAGAACGGTGTAAAGAATATTATTCGAACCTATTTCTTCCAGTTGATGCAACGGCGACATCAGACATTCATGAATGATCTGGATTTAGGGCTGTTTCTCGGGTTGCAGGTTCCGTATCAAGTGATTACCTAGTTTTATCTGAAACACTAAAAAAATTCGAAATGTATCGAACATTTACCGTGATAATTTACTCCAATCCCTTACTCCACGTCCTATAAATGAATATTTGCCCCAATCTTCCCTCTTGAATTCCAACTTTATCTTCATAGTGTGAACTTTATTACTTTAAAATCTCCATTTAAGCTTATTCTTTTACTTATATCACTCCACTGACAACTCGAAACATACCACGTAGTCAATCATCTCGTCTCCTTACTCTTTTCAGCCCAAAGTTTGCAACATTTTCGTAACCCTAATCCTATGTCAGAAACAACCCAGAAACATCGTGCTGCTTTCCTTTATATTATTTCCAGTTCTCGTATGTCCGGCTCCCTGGCTAAATGGTTAGCGTGCTGGCCTTTGGTCACAGGGGTCCCGGGTTCGATTCCGAGCAGGGTCGGGAATTTTAACCTTATTTGGTTAATTTCGCTGGCACGGGGGCTGGGTGTATGTGTCGTCTTCATCATCATTTCATCCTCATCGCGATGCGCAGGTCGCCTACGGGAGTCAAATCAAAAGACCTGCATCTGGCTAGCCGAACTTCTCCTCGGACACTCCCGGCACTAACAGCCATACGCCATTTCACCCATTGAGCCCTGCATATTTGTTGGATTGAAACTGCATTGGCGCTGGGATTATTTTGGAGGAAATATAGTGTCGCTTCATACCATGAGAAATTTCTTAGTTACAAGACCATTAAAGATTTAAATATACATGAACACAAAAGGCTTCCATACCACAAACTGCGGAACAAGGAATACAGTAAAACACTCTATTTTATTAGCATCACGGGACCGTAGGCCTACTCAGTCCGCCTGCTGAGCTGTAACCCAGTTTTCTCTTTGCACTTTCTCTTCGATTTCCACATCTATTTTTTATTCAGGAGCATTGCTCACACTAGTGCTAATATTACTACTAATTTCACTGAAAAAATTACATTCCTAATCATCATTACTTCCTAAAAGGGGTTATATATCTGTAAATATCAGTTCTATGCTGGCAGCCATCTTGTTTACAAGCGAATCTCAAAGGTAGAGATAGCCCACTTCAAACTAATATTACCAAGCACACTATCCATATATATTACCAAAGAGCATATAACATTGCAAAGAAAGAGTCCCTACATAAATCACAAATGCAACTCACTCTGCCATATCTTGACGAAAAGTAGAATTACGTAGTAAAATGAGACAACGGAACAGTTCCGTGGTCCGGCGTTTGGTCCACCGAGACGAAGCACGGAACGGTTCCGTGGCTCGGGCCCAATGAGTTCATTTCATTTCAGTTCTCATATCAAGTCGTCCTGGTGAGGGTCCCATATAGTGGAGCCATATACTAACTACAGTCTTACCAGATACTTATAAGGCCTCTCCTTCACATCCTTACAAAAATCTCTAAATACTCTCATAACCATGTGAAGAAATGTGTAACCTTTCTGAACAACCTCGTCAATATTATTACCCCAAAGAGGATCATTCCTTATATTAACACCTAGGTACTTAGGGTGTCCCTCATGAGGTACTATCACCCCCCCCCCCTCCATCTACACAGTAATTAAAAATGAGAGAACTTTTCCTCTTGGCAAAACTTACAACTTGACTTTTCATACCATTGTCTGCTGTCCATCTCTGTATTATTTTCTCTTGTTTACATGCCATTGTTTCAATAAAACCTGAAGCCTGCACTAACTGCTAATGGATCTGTCTGAGGTAGACTAGTTGCGGTAACAAATCAAATCACAGTTTGATAGAGTTAGTCGGGTGCAACCAAGCTTAAACGATGACCGGATGGTTTATTGGATATTAATGAATCCAGTTTGTTGCTTAGAGGAGAATTTAGGTGAGGTTTGAGTTAAGCTAGTAACAGATTAATGCGTTATCCGCAAAGTGTTATTGACTTACCAGGGTATCTAACTTAGATCACGAACAAAGTTTGAAATTACTCTCCTTGAAGCACCGCACTCGACATACCGCTTCTGGTAGCTACTTCGGGTGCATTTAGCTTTAATAGTATTAAAGGAGAACGACTTAATGGAGACGTCAAAATACATATCTGAGAATGACTTATTTCGGTTCCAGAATATATCTTACATTTGTAGACATTTATAACGGCCAGGACCGTCGGGTAGGTGTAGTGCGCCTGTCACTTCTTGACAGGTCACCGAGTTCGACTCCCGGGACTAAGGGCTGCAGTGTGGTTCAAGAAAGTAAGTACTAATACAACCAGCGTCGTGGCTCTCATAATAAAACACCAGCTTTGATGCAAAGGTCATGTAATTCTCAGGCCTGAGTCACATCTCCCAAAACAAATCATGTACTGTCAGTTGAAGATCGGACAGAGAAAGAAATGTGGGAAACAAACACGCCAGAAAGACGTTCTGAATTCAAAATATCAAACTGACCCCGAACATTGCGAGGTAGTGGCATCCATTCGTCCAGAATTGCGTCGCCTTGTCCACCAAGGGCAACTATCCTTTGAACTACAGAGGAGAAAACGTCAGCGCTAGAAAAGGGCCTTGGAATAGCAGATGTGTCAACCCTCAAGGACCAAGAAACCATGTGCGAACATTGTGGAAGAGTCTGTGATTCCAGAAATGGATTATACGGCCATCAAAAAACTCATACGGTTTGAACTTTTTACTTTTGGAAGACAATAATATTTGTTAACGAGTGATAGCCTAATAATAATATATGTTCAAGAAAGTCAAGCAACAGAACAGAGAACGATGTGTCCTGACCATGTGACACTCCAGTATCTACAGGTTATCAGGCTGGGTAGCTAGGCGTCTTGTCAGGCTGTCGTACTTAACAGGCTGTTACCCGCTTTGTTTTTAAATAGTAAGGTAAGAAATATTTAAGCATTTTCCCTCCTTCAAAATTACCAGAATTATACTAAACTGGCATTGCAAGATCCGGCCCCGCGGTGTAGTGGTAGCGTGCCTGTATCTTACCCGGAGGCCCCTGGTTAGATTCCCGGCCAGGTCATCCTACGTGATCAGAACTGAGGAGTAATCTGACGGTGCGATAGTGACTCCGGTCTAGAAAGCCAGGAATAATGGCCGAGAGGATACGTCGTGCTGACCACACGACACCTTATAATCTGCAGGCCTTCGTGCTGAGCAGCGGTCGCTTGGTAGGCAGAGTCCCTTCAGGCCTGAGCCTCACCATGGATTTGTTTGAGAATCCCGACCTCATTGGGTCCTTAATCTCAATTTGATGTGTGGCTCTTAAGACCGTTGACTGGGGGGTTTGTTTGGTACTTAATTTCCAGTATTTCAGGGAAATAGTGGAGTGGCGAAGGTGCGGGTATTGAAATGTAGTGGTGGCAGTTGTTTGCCATTGTTTGGGACTTAGGAATAGGAGACTAATTTGTACTTTGGAAGGTGCTTCGAGAGGCTTAAAAGGGATTTATTTAGAGGTGCGTTGTCGGTTGTTGGGGCATACAGTGTTTCTGGGTGAGAAAGTGTTGGGATGCCTGGGTTATGCAGTGCTGGTTAGTAGAGAGATGGGATTTTTAAAAAGTTCTATGGTGGGGACGATTTGTGATGTGCGGTTTAGACAGTGCGTGAGAGGAGGGTTGAGGTTGATGTAGTGCAATGGAGTTAGGTTAGGTGTAGGTCTTGCAAGAGCGATGGATTTATCAAATCGAAAATACAGTGATTACTATAGCACCACACTGGCTTCATATATGTGTGGCCAGAAAAATATACCCATTAATTAGTAAATTGGTGTTATATATTCAATGTTTTGCATACAACATCCTAATTTATTACCTTCTTTCACGTACCAGTAATATCTTTTGTATAAGTAACTTGATACTCAATATATGCATTTGCTAATCACTATCAACTTGTGGACTGATAGTGAGGTGATTGTAACTGCTCGTCATTGTAAAGCTATGCTTAACTGACGTGTATTTTTATCTTTGTTTCTTTATAGTCGTGTTATCCTTGTTTAGTTTATAATATTTCTTTCCTTATCTGTATATACACATCACGTGGCCCTCTACCCCGTACTTTCTACTTATAAGTGTCCAGCATGCAATAGTGATGAACGGGATGCCTAACAGCTGGTTTACAAAGGAGCGCTACAATGTGCTGTATTTCAGACGTGAAAGAAATAGCATTCATTTTACACACGTTCTGTAACAGGGTACATTTGCAAATACGTCAAAGATGCAGAAAATAAAGTGTAATAACTCATTCATTTATATATGTATAGATAACATCCCACCAAAACCTTGCTTTCATGTGGTATGCACCTTGAACGATCCATAAGCTCTTAATTACATCTCTGTTCGGCAAAATACGGGTATATAGGACAGGTGACTATTTGCAAACTCCTGCGCCTACCGTCTGCGAGATTCAACTACATTCCGACCAGATTCTGCATAGATTAAAATGATGCCAGTGTATGCATCGTTGCTGAATACAAGCCATTGTCGATATGTTGATAGCAACTGTAGTGCGTATGTACCAAACATCAGCCTGCTATTGAACATTTAAAGGCGAGGCTCAATAATGCAAGTGGGTTCATTTAACAGGTAGCGCTGAGGAACATGCAGCGAGTGGTTGTTCTGTTCTTAACTCTTCATATGCTGACGTAACTAACCTGCAGGTAGTTATACCCCTGTGAAAATCAGTTGTTAGGCATCCCATTTTGTCATTAGTGCATGCGGGACACTTATAAGTAGAAAGTACGGTCTGGCGAGCTACCTGGTATTTACTCACGGAATACACCACTTTATTCTTGTTGATATGTTCATAATAATTCCTACCTATGCTGAAGAATATTAATGAATGGATGATGAATGCTAGTGTAGTGGCTGCGAATGTGAGGGGACATTAGGGAGTATGAGACAACAGTTATACACTTTGAGAGAGATTAGGTTTCTATTGGAGGATGGGAATCAAGGTAAGTCTCACTCAAGCAAGGTGAACAAGAGGGAAAGGGAAGAAGAGGAGAATTTGTGGCAGGCATGTGGGGTAATATTTAAGGAGAAGGAAATTGATTTCTAAGCGTTCTACTCCGGGGAGAAAGTTTAGGAGAGATATCGTTGAGGAGTCAGTATGAATCACCGCTGGAGAACAGCAGAAGGAAGATGAGGACTCGGAAAGTTTATATAGGAGCGGGGGAGGTAAGAGGAACATTGAGTAGGGGAGAGTAGGGGAGTCTTGAGTGGGAGGAAAGAGGGGAAGAACTAGGTTCTTCAGCCATCAGGAAAGACAAGGGAGGCCAGGAAGGGAAGGGATATGATGAGAAGGGTGGGGTTTAGGCTCTGGTCACGGTGGATTCTATTGCCAAGTACGTGCGGAAAGTGAGCGTGAAAATGGAGCCAGGGTCGTGTGTTATCCTGGAAACATGTTAAGGCAAAAAAGGGAAGAATGTAAGGAATGTAGGATAGAAGGAGGGTAAAGTTAAGGTGGTAGTTTTCAAGATAGTACCAGTAACGTAAGGCAAGAAGGAATACGCCCCAACATTGTTGGGATGAGAAGCTTCTGGCCGAGGTCGTGCTTGGTTTACTCGAAAGACCGTGGGTTCGAATCACCATAAAAAAGTCGAAAAATTTAAGAAACGATATTACCACTTCCGGTGGTGAACATGGCCTGAGGTTCACTCAGCCTACATCAAAAAATGAGTACCAGGTTAATTCCTGGAGACAAAGATGGCCGGATGTAGAGCTAACCACTCTAACCCACGAAGTACCAAGTGCCGAGGTTACGGATAGTCGAAGCCTTTACCTTCCACCATTCCCCGGACATCCGTGGCTTGTGGGGAGATCATCTTGCTTTGCTATAGTTGGGAATGTGTGTTATCTGTTTAAGACTGCGCAGGAGAAAATTAGTGGAGATTGTTATGAGTAGTATTGTGCGTTAGAGTGATACAAACGGAAGAGCTTTATAATAATAATAATAATAATAATAATAATAATAATAATAATAATAATAATAATAATAATAATAATGATAATAATAAGTATAATAATGTCGTGTGACCTCCGGAGAAGCCTCCTGCAAGACTTTCAATTTGACACCTTATAGGTCACTTGCGGGTCTGTAAGGATGTATGATACATTCAAATGCTAAAGACGTGATACACACTTAGCCCCCGAGCCATCAGAATTAACAAATTAAGGTGAAAATATCCAACCTGGCCGGAAATCGAACCCGGGACCCCAAGGACTGAACAACGTTTTTAAAAGTAAACAGCGCACAAGTGTGCATTAGGTTTTACAGTATTCCATTAGGGATCTTTCTCTTTGGATGCATTTGCTGAAATGGTATCGTTCATACAAGGCTTTACAAAGCTTACATATGCATTGCATAGACGGTTCATGGAGACCCGATTGGCAAAATAGCATATGGTGAAATCCTTGCATTGCCAACCTATTTAAAGGATTGTTCCATTCGTTCCATCTCGGATCGAGCATAGCGTCTGTGGAGTAGAAGTCTGGGTCTATGTCAGCTCTTTTCTTCTTCCTGTTCTGTAGAAGCTCTTGTTCTTGCCTCTTAGATGGGAGTTTCATTCTGAATTTTAAATCCTCCAGTAGAAACGTTTCTGAAGCAAGTTCGTAGATGTCTTGGAAATCCCAAGATTTATTTTCAAAATCTAGCTTTAACATTTCAATAACTCGCAGGTCAGATGAGTGACTAGAGTGAAAGGCTATTTTAATGCATTACAGGAAAAGAAACAGTTACAAAATCGTAGTCATCTCAAAATAAATTGAAGGGGAACTCGAGAGGGCAACGCACTCTCTGTCCCCGATTTACAGTTTAAGATTTTATGAAATTTTACATTAGTCGAAAGAAAGTTTACATGTTAGAAAACATGTGGCTACACGGTTAGAAATTCGAACCTTCCCCTCGTGTAAGTCTGCGGAGGTAGTTACAGAGATATAACACTAGTGGCCAATACCTGGGCTGGTGAACTGTCTGAAGAAGAATGAGGCGCCTCGTCTCCTGTCTTAACACACACACTCAGACACTCGGCTATCAGTAAGACAAGGTAGCCTGAAAAAGCCGCAGCTTATACACCCGAAGGGTCTGTTCCAGAGGGTTCTGTACTAAATCCGGACATACCCTCTTATTTTTATTGGCAAATTCCAATGGTACAAGAAACCTATTATTGGCTGAAAAATAATTACAGAAAATTCCTGATTGGCCAGATTCAAAAGCTGGCGGAATGAGAAAGAAGGTTTGCAAACCTATAAATAACAAAATAAAAGAACATTAATATAGTTGAGTAAACATAAGAACACAGAACTTCTTTAAATCAGTAATTATTTTACCTTGCACCAGAGTGCATTACCTCAGTTTTTGTAATGACATCTATGGAGAAAAGTTCAAACTTCTTGACGTAAACCAAAACAAAACAAATAAATTCAGTCAGTTTAGTCAACTTCAAAGTAACACATTACTTAATAATTCAATGGTGACATCTTTTGGTCAATGTCCCAACTTCATGCCGTAGCTGTTTCACGTTTTGTTTGAGAGATAGCGTTCCTTACGTCGCTTCTTTTAAATGTGCGGGGTTGAGGTGCAACTCCCGCTACAATATTTATGGATAACTAGGTAATATTCAATTTAATAGCTCTTCATATTGTCGTGTGTTTATTTCTAGGCAAAGAACATCAGAAAACATAAGAAAACACAAAAGGGTTTGACACCGTTGGACGTCAAGGAGTGAGCTGCAAAATCCATCCTTGATAATAAACGAGACGGTAATTTTTCAATTTGTATAATTTCAAGATATTTTACTATACTTACGGAAACTCCAGAAAAAGAAAAGTATATTGAGAAAGGAACAGAATATATATGAATAGAAATAATCATGTGGCAAACTCCGGCTCAACGAAAAGATAAAGTATGTCTAAGGGTAAAATTTGTGGACTCTTTCCGTTATTTTGTGAATAACAAGGGTGTGTATATAAAGCAGAGGAGTGGGTCCAGTACGTGAATTGTAAAAAGTGGTCACATTGTGTGTGTGTGTGTGTGTGTGTGTGTGTGTGTGTGTGTGTGTGTGTGTGTGTGTGTGTGTGTGTGTGTGTTATCGTAAATGATGATGACTCAGACTGAGTATTTCAGCATGTTACATGCACTGTTGAAACTTACGCCTGAAACGATGTACATTGCAAGAGGCGACACTCATTTTAATTCACATTTTGGGTCCCTTTTTTATTTCAAGTTATTTTAATATTGTGTTTTTATAGATGAAAATATAAAGTATCTTCCGATTGTTTTAGTTTCAATATGAATAAATATCAGACAAAATAGAATACACTCATTCCCTAGTTCCGGATCCCCCGAAACTGGAGAGAGAGAAATTCATTTATTCGATACAAGCATTACATGAACGTTCCTGACATTGAAAATTATAATAAGCTACTACCAAAACCTCTGACAATAAATGTCGGTGAATAGTCCTGTACTATCAACAGAAATGAACAATGCACGACAGTGACCTCACTGTCCTTAGAAATAGTCCGCTCTCGTAACTATGCAATGCTGAGGTCGGTGATACATATCCTGGAAACTTTGCAAGAAGGTTTCCTTTGGGATGGTGTTCAAAAACCTCGTCACGTTTCGTTGGATGTCAGGAATATCGTCAAATCTATTTCCTTTCAAAGCGAGTTTGATGCGTGACTTCTCGACTCTGACCTTTTTCCGACAAGGGGATCCCGGAAAACACCATTCCATGCTTTGCCGTTTCGTTCCAGGGTCGTATCTGAGACACCAGGTTTCATCCTCAGTGACAATACAGTTCAGGAAATCTGGTGTCGCATCCGTCGTTTCGATAAAATCCTGTGAAGCCTCTAAACATGCCTGCTTCTGATCGTCAGTCAAGTGTGTGGCACAAGACGAGAACAGGTTTTCCTCTTCGCTAACTTCTCGGTAACGATTAGTTGCACGGATTCACGGTAAATCCGCTACCATGCACACAGTTAATCGCCGATCGTCCGTGATTTATGTTCTCACCTTCTCAATGTTATCGTCACTTATGGCTGTCACCGGCCTTCTGCTACGGAGGTTGTCAGAAACACTTTCCCGGCCTCCTCGAAAACGGGGGAACCACTCGTAAACACACTTTAAGGACAGTGCTTGATCTTCATAAACACGCACCAGCATCGCATGCGTTTCTTTCGGTGTTTTGACAAGCTTAAAACAAAACTGTGCATTGATCTTTGGGTCGTTCATGTTCCTGTTCGCAGTTCAGAATCAACGCAATATACACGCACTGTGTCAAACAGGTCTTAGGCTACACGGCACACACACGATGCTCAACTGAACAACGTTGGGAGCAGGTGGTCAAAACCTGCTGCTACGCAGGTGCAGCGTTGCGTGTCGCTAGTGTTGCCGGATCGACCGTTCTGACTTCATTCCCAGAACTTTATTGTAAGAGGTCCTACTTATATTCATTCCACACATTTATACTCTTCTTTTTCTTTTAACTTCATTTTGTCCTCAATGTAGTACAATTCGACATATTCTAGGACAAACATATATGATACAAATAATTATTTTAATTAGTGCTTACTTTTTATTTCCTCCAACCACAATTTTTTAAATACAACAAAAATTTGCATTTCTTCCCTGAGTAATCACATTTTATTTAATAGTTTAAAAAGGTATATAATTATTTCGTTCTTTCTATTTTTGTTTTTGTATTCACTACCCAAATATTTAACTCTAAGTGCTTCAGTTCCCCTACATACTCCCAATACCTGCGCCTCTTCCTGTATTTCTCCACAAAATAAACAATGATTTTCGTTATGGTTCCCTCTCCGACTCTTAGTTTTATATATTCGCATTATCCATCATGCCATACCTCTTACTTCTCTGTTTCGAAGCCTTTCTCTCCTTATAGACATACTTTGGATAATCTCACAGAATTTCAGTAATGTTCTAGTCTTACATTCTGCCATAATCATCTACTTCTTAATATCCTTCACTATAATCTTTACTTTCTTGCTGAATTCCTCATCTATGTATTCAATATATAACTTCCCTATTTATAGGGTTGCTACTAGAACAAAGTTTACTTCATTTCATAATACAAAATTTACTATCTCTGCTCAATCTCTTTACCCCAGTAGTCCCCTATTGCTATTCTGTAGAGCATCCTTTTCACTTTCGTTAGCCAGTAATTGTCATTTTAATGTTTCATTTGGTGTTGGTATGCTAAATTCAGTACTTACCTCCCATTTCCCTTTCCTAACCTTAACCAGTACTTAACTACTTTCCTACCTATATCTCTTTGAATGCTGTCTCATCGGATGGTCTCCTAACGCAGAATAAATATTACCTCAATAAAAGTAAATTCAAATTATTGTTGCACATTCCCTTGCTTCACCTGTATTGTATAATGAATCCACAAACATGCATTCATAACCATCATGCGTTAACCTAATGGAAAGTTCCAATTTCATTTACTAGGTATGATCACATGAAGAGAAAAAGCATTCATTATATTAATTAAAATTGTCGCGCTTATTGGCCAGTGTTTCAGGGTATTTGTCGTGATAGAAATGGCGTGTTCCTTTGTTTTGTTTCCGAACGCCAGCCGTGTTTTCTCTAATCCCTGATTTGCACTCGTATTGTTTGCCCATTCCCGTTCTGGCGCTGCCACCACTTACTTTACGGGCGGGGACCCGCCCTCCGCAGTGTGACTTATATGGCCGTGTAGCTGTGTCACGAGCCGCGGCGGTCACTCTCTGTTCCGGTAGGCGTGACTGAATATGAGTCATGAATCGCAAATAATTGTGCCTTTCCTCTTACGAGTGTACAATCAGTCTTCTTGAAAACTACTATACCACTATGGGTGAGTGGACTAGAATATATGAATAAACAACCTGTTTTCAGTCATTCGACCAGATCAGGAATGGAATGAATGAAGCCCCACCTAGCGGCGAGGATAGGAATTGTGCCGGCTGCCGAGGCCTGTCGCACTCCTCTGGGGCAATGATTAATGAATGACAGATGAAATGAATCGATACTGGAGAGTGTTGTTGGAATGAAAGATGACAGAGGAAACCGGAGTACCCGGAGAAAAACCTGCCCCGCCTCCGCTTTGTCCAGCACAAATCTTACATGGAGTGACCAGGATTTGAACCACGGAACCAAGTGATGAGAGGTCGGTGCGCTGCCACCTGAGCTATGGAGGCTTCTGAAATTACTAATAATACGAGTAATTTAGGATTAGAAATATGTACCACCAAATTACCCCACTGTACCCTCACAAAAACCGACACTGACTAGATGTTTTATTTCGACAAACCTATCACGTGGTACCTAGACTACCGTGACCCTGATACCGCTCAGCGCTGTACTGACAGACAGAAGAGCACAATGAAGTATGAGTAGAGATGAGTAATGACATTCGGTGAACGACTGGTCTATTTGGATGTTATGAAAGGCGCTACTGATGGGGTCAGTCGTGCTGCAATAACACTTTCTGTCCCAGTGAGGAAAGCAATGGCAAACTGACCCATTCCTCATTATGCCTTGAACGCACCAGTATTGCACCACCATCGGTATTCGTATTTTCATACACTGTTGATGATATTGAATGTTGTTCTTTTTTGATATTTTCTTTACTTCGCACCGACACAGATAGGTCTTATGGCGACAATATGAATTGAATTGATAATAGATGAGTTTTAGTGAGTCCGCTTCTGCGTTGTAATGGTTAGTGTGATAAGCTGCAACGTCCGGAAGCCCGGGTTCAATCGTTCTTTATCTGCTTACTCTCCAGGGTCGGTTTTTTCCCTCGGACTCAGCGAGGTATCCCACCTCTACCGCCTCAAGGGCAGTGTCCTGGAGCTTCAGACTATGGGTCAGGGGATACAACTGGGGAGGATGACCAGTACCTCGCCCAGGCGGCCTCACCTGCTATGCTAGACAGGGCCCCTGCGGGGGGGGGGTTAGATTGGAAGACATAGACAAGGAAGAGGGAAGGAAGCGGCCGTGGCTTTAAGTTAGGTACCATCCTGGCATTTGCCTGGAGGAGAAGTGGGAAACCACGGGAAAACACTTCCAGGATAGCTGAGGTGGGAATCGAACTCACCTTTACTCAGTTGACCTCCCGAGGCTGAGTGGATCCTGTTCTAGCCCTCGAACCATTTTTCAAATTTCGTGGCAGAGCCGAGAATAGCAACATGACAAATACCATGGTTCTGCTTTCCTAGCGATATGTACCCTCATGAGGCTCCGATGACTTGGATTTTGGATTCCTTTAGACTGCAAGCATCATGGATTAAGTATTGTGCTACATAAGCAGTCATTTGGTCAGTAATACTATTGTTTTACGTCAGTTTCTGTGAATGTGAGGCATCACGGGCAGATCCACTGATTGTTTTAAATTCATATCCATCCATTGGTACGTTGACAGGCCTACATCGTGAACTAGCAGAAATGCTTAAAAACAGACGTGTCAACATTGCCTGCATCCAGGAAACCAAGTGGGGAGGTTCAAAGGCAAAAGAAATCGGAGATGGCTACAAACTCATCTATCATGGTACCAGTACACGAAATAGTGTAGCAATAGTCGTCGACCAGAACTACTGCAACAATGTCACCAGTGTCAACAGGGTGTCAGACAAGCTTATGTCTATCAAGATTGACTCAACTTCCATCACTGCCCACATTGTATCTTGCTATGCAACTCAAACTGGATGCACTGAGGATGAGAAGGATGAATTTTGGAACAGTCTGGATGCCCTCCTTCGAGCAATTCCCCAGGATGAGTCCATTATTCTTGGAGGAGATTTAAATGGACATGTCGGGTCTCACAAAGAAGGATATATGCGATGCCATGGAGGACATGGGTTTGGTGTGCGAAACGATGACGGATGTCGGATACTCGATTGCGCAAAGGCTCATGATCTGATTGTTACCAACACATATTTTAAAAAGAGGCCAACACATCTGGCTACTTATACAAGCGGTGGTCATGCTACTCAGATTGATTATTGGCTAATCCGTCAACAAGATTTTAAGCTGGTAACGGACACTAATGTAATTCCGTATGATAGTATTGCCCCTCAACACCGATTGCTTGTCCTCGATATTCGTAGCAATGTTACACAACCCAAACCTAAACCTAAGACTGGGCCTGACCGAATTAACTGGTGGCGGATGAATGCCCAACGAAACGAGTTGATGACAGCCTTGGCAAACTTCTCCGTGGAGTCCGATCAATCGGTTCAAGACATGTGGAAAGATGCTGTGGAACAGATATATCAGGCGGCGATAAAAACGTTGGGTAAAACCATACCCGGACGAAAATATATTGATAAACAAACCTGGTGGTGGACAGACGAAGTCAAGCAAGCAATCAAAGAGAAAAAGATAGCCTACAAGACTTGGTGGAACTCACGTCTTGATACTGATCTTCAGCAATATCGCGACCTGAAATCTGCAGCAAAAAGAGCTGTAGCTGCAGCAAAGGACCATTATTACCAGTCACTATACGACCAGCTCGGCACACCATCAGGAGAAAACAATATATATCGTCTTGCAAAGTCCCGTCACCGTTCAACTCAGGACATTGGACACGTCATGCACATCAAGGGAGACGACGCCAAACTGCTACGAGATCAACAATCCATTCTCCAGCGTTTGGCAGATTACTTTTAATAACATCAGCAACAAAGAATTTACGCATCCGCCAATTTCTAGTCCTGATCCTATCGTAGGCCCTGTTTCCTCAGTTACATCCGAGGAAGTAATGCTTGCCATCAGCAAAATGAAAAATGGAAAAGCAACTGGTCCAGATGACTTACCAGCGGAAATCTGGAAAATGCTCGGAAAGCCTGCTTCAGAATTCCTTGTCTCACTCTTCAACCAAATCATCGCCGAGAAACAGCTTCTACACTCATGGACAACTTGCACAACAGTTCCAATCTGGAAGGGAAAAGGAGATGTGAGTGATTGCTCGACATATCGCCCTATACGACTCCTCTGTCATACTTTCAAGATCTTTGAACGTGTACTTGACAGCAGACTCAGATATATTGTCTCTGTAACACCAAACCAGTGTGGATTTGTTAAGGGATGCAGTACCATCGATGCTATCCATGCCACACGCCTCTTGATGGAAAAGCACAGAGAGAGACAGAAGAGTGTACACATGGCATTTCTAGACCTAGAAAAGGCTTTTGACCGTATCCCACACGAACTTATTTGGCGAGCTCTTCGCTGTCATGGCGTCGCTGAAGAGTATGTAAGCTGGGTGCAACTTCTGTATCGCAATTCCACTAGTGTCGTCCGGAGTCCTGCTGGAATCTCTCCGCCTTTCGATATCACCGTGGGTGTTCATCAAGGTTCTGCCCTTTCACCATTGCTATTCATCCTCTGCATGGATACGGCAACAGCTGACATACAGACTTCACATCCCTGGACCCTTCTTTATGCCGATGATGTGGTAATGGCACAAGAAACCCGTCCTGAACTCCAGCATCAGGTCCAAACCTGGAAGGAAAGACTGGCTGAAAATGGACTGCACCTCAATATCCAGAAGACAGAATACCTGGAATGTGGCCCCCAAACCAGAGGTACCATAAGTATCAGTGAAGAAGACCTGCAGAAGACCATGCAATTTAAGTACTTGGGATCCGTCGTCACCTCAAACTGTGACACCACTCCTGATACTCGGATGAGAGTAAATGCAGCTTGGCTCAAGTGGAGACATGTCACTGGAGTCCTCTGTGATGAAAAGGTGCCTCAATATCTAATGGCAAAAGTTTATAAGAGTGTGGTACGGCCAGCAGCGATCTATGGGACTGAATGTCGCCCCATGACGAAACAACAGGAGCAAATGTTGACAACCATGGAGATGAAGATGCTTCGATGGTCCATGGGGCTGACCCGATGTGACCACATAAGGAACACGGACGTCCGGCAAAGGTTTGGTATCGCGCCCATCATAGGCAAAGTGAGGGAAGCCCGTCTCCGCTGGTACGGCCACGTCATGAGAAAACGGGACGACTCAGTTGCCAAAACAGCGCTCCACATCAACCCAGAGGGAACAAGACCACGAGGAAGACCGGCAAAGAGATGGACTGACAACATCAGGGCACACATGCAAAGTGTTGGCTTAACACCAGAAGATGTCAACGACATACAGAAATGGAGGAGATGTAGCAAAGCAGCAGACCCTGCAAGTCGGGATTAATGCTAAGAAAGAGAGATCCATCCATTCATTCTTCTTCCTCACGTTTTGAATTCTGGTGAGTGGAGGATTTTGGACTTTTAATTTGCCATTATATTTCGTCTTATTTCGTACCATTAGAAGCCGATGACCTAGATGTTAGGCCCCTTTAACCAACAATCATAATCAACATAATCATCATCATCATCATCATCATCATCATAGGACTTCATTTCCTAATCTACTATGTGCTGCATCACCTGGCATCGTTCGATTACTCTCCATTACCTTCGTTTTCGACTTATTTATTTTCATCTTGCACTCCTACCCCAAGGCTCTGTCCATACCACTCAGCAATTTCCCCAGATCTTCTGGTGACTCAGATGTAATAACAATTTCTTATTAATGCTTTCATTCCCACCCTGAAGGGGTGGGGCGGGCCATCTAGAGGGTTATGCCCTCTCTCTGGCAAAGAGAGGTGACGGAGAAGTGTGGGATGAAGGAGATGGGTAAATGGAGATAAAGAAAAAGGAGATGTGAAGAAATGGCTTCTGGGCTAAGGGCTACAGTAGAGATGAAACATTATTGAAAGAGATACAATGTCGTGTACATTCAAAAACAGAGATGAGTGAAGAGTTAGACGAAGGTACTAGGGAGAGGATGGCAAGCTAGGATGTGGTAGAAAGAGGAGAAGTTAACTAGGAGAGTGAGGAGAAGGTGGAGGAGGGCAAGGTAAGGTGGTGGTTGGGGGAAGTAGTTTGGCGGGGGTGGTACTGTAGATGATCGTAGCCGTGGTGAGTGAGGAGGAGGGACAGGCCAGGGACGACTGGGGTTGGGGGAGGACGGTGGAAGGGTTTTGGAGGTGAATAAGAGGGTTCGACCCGATGATGGCGACCGTAGAGGTAGTGTCCTTGAGCGATGAGGCGCTGGATGTCGTCGGGAGTCTGAAGTTGGAGGCCCACCAAGAACGTTGGACCGTCGGCATTGTGGATCAAGAAGCTCATCGTTCAGGGAGGCCTGCCTGGCGAAGATCTTGAACAATGGCTGCAGGCGCTATGATTGGATCCACACCGCGACTAACACAGCTGTAGGTGGAAGAATGTTCAGGTGGCGGTGAACGTACCATGTTCGTAGGAGGAGCGGTGGAAGGTCCCTCGGCAGAGATGTAGCTGGCGATTTAGAGGATGAGGGGTTGTAGGGATGAGGAGAGAGGTTATCAAGAGGGGAAAAGGATGGTAAGTAGTGGTATGAGTAACAGGAGTGATGGGAGAGAAGTGAGCAGAAGTAATGATGGTGGTGGTAGTAGTGGTAGTGGGGACAGGTATGGTAAGAGGAATATTGAGGGATGGGTAAGCAGATACAGTGGAGGTGATGGTAGTAGTTGCGGGGCAGGATGATGGAGGGTTTGGGGGTGAAAATACAGAGGAGGCGTACTTCCAGCAGGCGTAGCAGGGTGTTCAACATCAAAGATATGGGCGATGATATGTGAAGGTGTAGATGTCACTCGGTGGAGACGGCGATGAAGAAACACTCCATTAGACAGGACGTGGTTGCAGGCATCCAAAGTGTAGAAAGAAAGAAGCACCTCTGGTGCGAGATCGGGGCCGTCGTAAAGTCTGGTGACATCAGAGACACCGTGTGTGTGAAGGACACAGAAAAATATCCTCGTCCGAGAACGCTGGGTCAACGTCATGGATTATACAAGTAAACATGGCTGGGGAAGGCCGGCCTCCAACTTTGTGCCAGCCAATATGCTCATTAGCTCAGCGAGGTGCGGAGTTACAGACGTGGCGTTACCCCGGCCGATCAAAAATTGATGTGACAAAAAATTGATGTGCGTGACGTGTGTGTCCTGTAGAATAACAATACCATTGGCAAATCTCATCAATGTATAACTGCGTAATCTTTAGTGGTGAGCAGAATTATTTAGTTTAATTTCCGGGTTGAACCGTATTGTTTTCTGTACAGTACGTGCAGTTTGCGAGCGTTTCGAATACATTGCAGTATTCTTTGTCAAAGCGACTGAAATATCCCTACTCGATCCGAGGTAATCAGTCTTCCAGGCAGCAAGCACACTATGAGAGTTGTTCCTGACCTTGGTCTTATATATATCCTAGCCTTTCTGGCTGACGTAAGCCCCCTGGCTGCCTCGTGAAAATTCTAGAAGGTACAGTATGTGTCACAGTTAGGTAGTGGGGCTTGCCCACGCCGTTGTATTCGAAATGTCGGCAAACTGTACGTAATATACATAAAACAACAAAACGGTTCAACCCAGAAAATAAACTAAATAACCTCTAGACTCAATAGTTCGACAGTGCTGACGTGGCTGTATTGTCTAATATAGTATTATGGAAACACGAAAAAATGTGCTTTTAACGAAATCAACTCTATCTGGACTTTCTGGAGCCATTTCATCCTTGCAATTCAATTTTACGTTTTCACGGGCGTATGTAACCTACACTGTTTTATGTTTAATATCTCTTAACCTCGTTACCTTCAGGCACAAAAAACTCGATTTTTGTGGTTTTATTATGCTTTTATGTCGAGTTTCATATTTATCTTGATCTTGGACAACAAACTGGGTTAAGAGGAAGTTTATGAATTTTATGATGATAATGTATGAGCGGGAGATTTATGAGCAAACAGATCTAATCCCTCAGGGAGGTGTATGAAGCATGCTATACCGCTTGCGTTCTTCTCACCCAAAGTGATAACGAAAAGATAAGTACGCCTACAAAACATAATTCCTCATAAAGTTACAGAATTTTATAATTTATTTCTGTTCGTATAATATACCTTTCCTTTGATGCCCTGTATGAGAATGGAGTTCAGTTTGAGACTTGAAGTGAATTCAAACGACTCCTTGGCTGAATACTCAGCGTTGTACAGGATCCAGGGTTCAATTCCCGGCCAGGTCGGGGATTTTATTCACGTCTGATTAAATCTTCTGGATCGGGGACTGAGATTTTATGTTTGGCCCAAACCTCTCTTCTTCATATTCAGACAACACACCATAATGCCAACACCACAGAAACACACAAGAGTGATTACATTCTTCAACATAGGTTTGGTGTCAGGAAGGGCATCTGGCCGTAAAACAGGAGCACATCCACATCTGCGGCAGTTGTTCACACCCGCGACGCCATATGTGTGGGAAGAGCGGTAATAGAAGGAGAAGAAGAATAAGAATGCAGTCTGTATTTGGTTTAGTGCCAAAACGTACTTTAAATATTGAACTTGACGTCTTGATTAGGTTTCACGAATACAACACAAATTTTAAATCATACATGAATAACAATATTAGAGATAGCGCAAAAATATGACTGTGGATATTTTTAAACGAACAATTGCATAATATGAAATAACATAAAAAAAATTACACACCAAACTTTTGTCAACGTCTTGTCCAATCACCCTCTGCGCAGCCGGTTCTTGATACCCAGGTACTGGGATACTCGGTTACTCGAGGATTAACCGCTGAGTATTACCTTGCAACCCGAATACCCATCATACAGTTTTACAATGCGTGGTCATGAGGGGGAAGTATACTAGTTATTTCGAAATGTTTACATCAACTAAGACAATCTTCCTTTCTTCTTTCTTTCCTTCTTCCGTTCTTTATTAATCCGTTTATCCTAAAGGGCAGTGTCCTGCAGCGTGAGACTTTGGGTCGGGGGATACAACTGGGTAGAGGACCAGTACCCCGCCCACGTGGGCTCACATGGGCCTTATCGAGGGCGGGGTGGGGGGAAGATTGGAAGGGATAGACGAGGAAGAGGGAAGGAAGTGGCCGTGGTTCTAAGTTAGGTGGCATCCGGCATTTGCCTGGAGGAGAAGTGGAAAACCACGGATTTTCCGTAAGACTCTCCGTTATTTACCATCGCACAATAAATACGAAACAAAATAACGGAAATAACATATTCTGAAACGTTCGTTATATACAGTCTTTTGCTACACCTAATTTAACGAATATATATTGAGAAAAACGTTTTTATAAAAGCCAACTCCAAGTGAAATGAAATGAAATGTCGTATGGCTTTTAGTGTCGGGATATCCCAGGACGAGTTTGGCTCGCCAGGTGCAGGTCTTTCTATTTGAATCCCGTAGGCGATCTGCGCGTCGTGAGGATGAGGAGGATGAAATGATGATGAAGACAACACATACACCCAGCCCACGTGCCATTGGAATTAACCAATTAAGGTTAAAATCCCCGACCTGGCCGGGAATCGAACCCGGGGCCCTCTGAACCGAAGATCAGTACGCCGAATGTTCAGCCAACGAGTCCGACAACTCCAAGTGATAACTTGACGTCATATGCTCCTGAAAACACAATTCTGATTGAGTAGATTTCAAATTGCACCCGCTATTGCGCCAAGTTCTCTGTGAAATAGCCTGAAAAATCGTCCGTTAGTGATATCCCCTTTACTAATCCTCTTATCGAAATTATGCATATGAGAAAAATATTTTAGAAATCGATTAAATTAAGGAAGGTCGAATTTCATTAAGTTTGGTTGTGTATATTTTGTGGGAATGCAAAATCATGGTTTCGGTTTCGTATACAGTAAACCCTCAGTGAATTCAGGAATTAAGAAATAAGTTGCAAGTTTAGTAATGTTGTTGTTGTTTGAGTCATCAGTCCATAGACTGGTTTGATGCAGCCCTCCATGCCACCCTATCATGTGCTAACCTTTTCATTTCTAAGTAACTATTGCATCCTACATCTGCTCTAATCTGCTTGTCATATTCATACCTTGGTCTACCCCTACCGTTCCTACCACCTACACTTCCTTCAAAAACTAACTGAACAAGTCCTGGGTGTTTTGAAATGTGTCCAGTCATTCTATCTCTCCTTCTCGTCAAATTTAGCGAAATCGATCCCCTCTAACCAATTCGATTCAGTATCTCTTCATTCATGATTCAATCTATCCATCTCACCTTCACCATTCTTCTGTAACACCACATTTCAAAAGCTTCTATTCTCTTTCTTTCTGAGCTAGTTGTCGTCCATGTTTTACTTCCATATAATGCCACGCTCCACACGAAAGTCATCAAAAACATTTTTCTAATTCCTATATCAATATTTGAAGTGAGCAAATTTCTTTTCTTAAGAAAGCTCTTCCTTGCTTGTGCTCGTCTGCATTTTATGTCCTCCTTACTTCTGCCATCGTTAGTTATTTTACTACCCAAGTAACAATATCCATCTACTTCCTTTAAGACTTCATTTCCTAATCTAATACATCCTGCATCACCTGCCTTCGTTCGGCGGCACTCCATTACTTTCGTTTTGGACTTATTTATTTTCATCGTGTACTCCTTACCCAAGACTTCATCCATACCATTCAGCAACTTCTCGAGATCTTCTGCAGTCTCAGATAAAATAACAATATCATCGACAAATCTCAACGTTTTGATTTCCTATCCTTTGACTGTGATTCCCTTTCCAAATTTCTCCTTGATATCCCTTAGTACCTGTTCTATGTAAACATTGAAAAGGAGGGGGGACAAACTGCAGCCTTGCCTCACTCCTTTCTGGATTGCTGCTTCTTTTTCAAAGCCCTCGATTCTTATCACTGCAGACTGATTTTTATACAGATTGTAGATAATTCTTCGTTCTCGGTATCTGATCCTAATCATCTTCAGAATCTTAAATAGCTTGGTCCAATCAACATTATCGAATGCGTTTTCTAGATCTACAATATATCCAGTAGTTTTCAAGTTATAAGAACTCAGACAAGCAGACAAACAAACAAGCAAACCGACAAACAAAGAGACAAACCGACATCAAAGCTAAAAAAATATGCAGATGGCCATTATTACACCTGAAATGGATAATTGTACGGAAATATCGCCAAAATAGTTAATGTACAGACACACGGTCATTACGATTTTATTTAAATAGATAACCACCGCATTGTGAATATTATCTCGGAGCACACCACACTGTTACTGCCTTTAAACCTCACCACACCAATGAAATCTCAGCCAGCCTAGAAGCAATAGTTGCACACATCCTTATTTGGCATATCCTCTAAAGTGAACATTTTGTTGTTGACGGCAATACAGTGCCACTTAGCATTTCCATTGTCATATTTTCTGTCGGCCAGTCACGTTGTCGCTGAGGCTCGCAAGTAGGGACTCTCTCCCCAACAGTAGCTTGGCGTGACGTGCTCTTTTCCTGGTTCTGTTCTGCCCTTTGAAATTTCATTCTTCTGACGGCTGATTCCTTCCTATGTAGATGAAATGGCGTATGGCTTTTAGTGCCGGGAGTGTCCGAGGACATGTTCGGCTCGCCAGGTGCAGGTCTTTCTATTTGACTCCAGTAGGCGACCTGCGCGTCATGATGAGGATGAAATGATGATGAAGACAACACATACACCCAGCCCCCGTGCCAGAGAAATTAACCAATGATGGTTAAAATTCCCGACCCTGCCGGGAATCGAACCCGGGACCCCTGTGACCAAAGGCCAGCACGCTAACCATTTAGCCATGGAGCCGGACCTATGTAGATAAAAGCCAAGAATCAGGTTGATACTCAAGAAGTACCGACAGATGTGTACAACATTTTAAAAAGTTGCCGGTTTAATCTGCATACTGTAGTCATCAGATCTTGGACTTAAACTTGCTATAACTGACACTTTTGTTTCCCTTATAAGTATTACTCGTTATCAATTTCGTCAAAACCAACCGCAATACAGTTACGTCACGTTTTATGTTGTAGATGCCCCTCTGAAGCCCATTTCCCATTTACTCAAATATTGAACAAATCTATGTACATAAATTACATTTACGATCATTTATGTCTTATACATTCTTTCCGGACCCGCTGCGATAACAGAAATATTCATGAACTTCTATGTTTTGTTGTGAAGTCTGTATCAACGCCGAACCACGAGAAAATAGATGAACATATTTTAATGAAAATTGGTATTCAAAGTCGGGATATAAGGCACTACTGGTCAGGCTATAAATAATTTTATTCACCTTGGCGAGCGAAATGGAATTCGATGGGGAGCTATCAATATTAATGGGGCTTATGGAAGAAAGAAGGTAGAACTGGCTGAGTCAGCAAAGAGGATGGACGTGAAGTTGATTGAAGATGGACATCATCAGAAGGTTTTGGAGTTGCAAGGGAGTCACGAACTGATCATCAAAAGATTTTGGAGTCGGTAGCCGAACATCAGAAGATGAGAATTAGGCTAAGATGTGTGTTCGCATATGTGTGTACGTGGTCGGGTTGGTTTGTGTGTGGGTGATTAGGTTTGTGTGTCGGTGGGCAGGTAGGTGGGTGGGTGGGTAGGTAGGTAGGTTTATGTGTAGGTGGGTAGGTGTGTGGGTGTGGGTGGGTGGTTGGGTGTGTGTGTGTGTGTGTGCCGGGTTTTGCAGAAGTTAAACGGATGTAATGTAGGAATTTCATACTTCAGGATATTATTGGATAGGGAGAATTTACACAACAATGTCACAATAACTAATCGGTTAGAATGTCTGGCTGTTGTATGGGTGGTACTGAGCATTTAATTACGAACCTTTTACAGGGCTCTTCTTTGGACAAGGTGGTGACTGTTGCGCGAGACTCACACAGTCTAGAATGAAATAATTGAGGTACTAGGCCTATTTGATACAAACAGTATATTACAGATCTACAAGGGCGAAGAGTGTAGAAAGGTGTACCACCAATGAGAGCCAATAGACTAAATTGTTATTCCCGGTTCTTTCTGGGATCTTTCATCGTTGTGACGTATGAAGTATTCCTTCTTAGGTGTAAAGGACCGTACAGTACTGTGGGAATATAGGTTTTCCATTGCGTTCTTACCACTCGTGCAGTAGAATGTATTTAAGGTTTATTTTCCTAAGCTTGTGTGTAAAGGAGAATTAACACCCAGAAAATATTATTGTTCGGATGGACTGCATTTATCCATATCGTCACCTAAGAAGGAATACTTCATACGTCACAATGCTCTTCCTATCCATTACGTTTAAAAGCGGTAGCGGCGCTAAGAAGTTCGGGGCACCTCCGCTATAATTATTAAATGGGGCCCTCGTTCCCTGATTAGGAAAGTTATGAGTTTCTTTCGTAGTAAAAGGTTGTGTATTACTGCAATAAATAGCAACGATGATAATAATAATAATTGTTACCGTGTTTTAGTGGTAGGTAGAGGTGAAAGAAGGTGCGGGCGTGAACGGGTCTCAAACTACGGAATCAAAGTTAATGTAAAATTTAACAAGGTTATATTTTCTTTTTAAAATGAAGAAATAGCAAGCATTGCAGGTACAGAGTAGCAAGTCAACAAAATGTAGGTACAATATTTACTGGATTTGGGCTCGGGGCCCTTACATCACAATTCGTGGGCAATCAGCCCAACCTTACTTCAAAATAAGTTTTACCAGAGGGGCAGAAAACCCCATTCATGTTCAGGAGCATTTGCTCCAAATTACACTGAAAAGCCTCCACGAGGCATACAACACTCAATTTTCGAAAAAAGAGCCACTCGCTCTCTACTTTAAGCCTCTCAAAGGCCACACCAAACTCCACCTTCAAGTTGTCCTCTCAGGACATAGACACAGGAGTAACATACCCAACCTACTGAGGTCAATTAAATGAAAAAGGGTAATTACAATGACCTCTAAAGAAACAATTTGAGAGGAGGCGAACTGCACTCCTAATGTATTTGTTTCAAAACCTAATTTGGCACTAGGCCGCTGATGCAAGGGCTAATCCCATACTACGGAGGTGACTTTAGAAAAGAAACAAATTTACATAATGTTAAGGAAGAATAGGTTGAGAAAATAAGTTCACCTCAAAACAATATGAGTGGGAGCTCGAGAGGGTTACGCACTCTCTATCCCAATACGTAGTTTAAAAGATAGAATAGATACAAGTTTCTTTACATTTTTAAGGAAGGTTACATAATGGAAAAACTTCGGACCCGCCCCGAGAGTTAAACTGCTGAGCTAGCAAAGAAAGAAGTTATTAATTGGCCATTACCTTGTTGTTGACCGCTGCCGAAGAAAGAGGCGCTTCCCGCCCCCTGCTATGTACTTTACACACTGAAAGATGGAAGAGAAGTGGCCCGGAGGCCCTAAAATCAGCAGTTTATATCCTCTCGCGGAAGGTTCGAGGCGTTGGGGGAATGAAAACACCCTCCCACAAACTCTTTATTGGGTAGGATACAGCAACATATTCAAGTTGGGGGAAGGTACCTCTGATTGGTCAGAAATTAATAAAAGCAATTCGGGATTGGCTAAATACAAAACAAGGGGAAAGAGAGGGGTATACAGCCAACTTAAACAATAACAGAAAGAAATTTAACAAGAAACAAACTTTTGAAATAAAAATTTCTCCAAAAAAATAGTTCTTTCACTCCGCACTAGGGTGCACTATTGTTGATCTTCAGTAGTGTCCTCTAGAAGAGAAAGTTCACACTTCTTTCTACAAGCAAAACAAAAATACGTCGAAAATGACACAGTTCAAAAACTCCAAATTTTCCACGTAGTGACATCTTCTGAGAAACTTGAAAATTAATACCGTCAATAAAGTTCAGACTTCCTCCAGCAGAGGGAGTTTCAACTGGCGCACATTTTAAATTAGCGGCGTGGAGGTGTACTGCCCGGTACAATAATAATAAGACAAGCATATCAAGACAGGCCAAACTTGGACACTACAAAACACTCGTATTACCAGAAGCTCTGTATGTGTCAGAAACGACCACAATTGGAACATCAGGCATCATAGAGACAGAAAAAATAGAACGTAAAATTCTCAGAAAAATATCTGGACCGATACACAGAAATGGCATATGGATTAAACGACCTACCTGAGAGCTGTACCAGCACATTGACAGACTCACAGACATGATCAGGAAACGCTGACTAACATTTTATGGGCACATACAGAGAATGGGCAGCAACAGACTTACAAAGAAAATCTTTGATGTAGTAAACAGTTCAAGCGAGAAAACAAATTGGTATCGTGAAATAGAGGAAGACTTAAGGCAGGTGGGGATCAACAGGCAAATGATAGGAGACAGAAAATAATTCAGAAACAAAATTAGGAGTGCAAAATTTATATTGAGTGAGAAGAAGACAGGAACATTGTGGACAGAACAAAGGAAGCAGGAGCACAGCGAAAGAATGAAGATATTTCAATTTTTGCTATTTGCTTTACGTCGCACCGACACAGATAGCTCTTATGGTGACGATGGGATAAGAAAGGGCTAGGACTGGGAAGGACGCGGCCGTGGCCTTAATTAAAGTACAGCACCAGAATTTGCCTGGTGTGAAAATGGGGAACCACGGAAAACCATCTTCAGGGCTGCTGAGAGTGGGGTTCGAACCCACTATCTGCCTAATGCAATCTCACATCTGAGCGCTCCTAACGGCAAGGCCAACTCGCCTGGTGAAGAGATTTTGGTAAGAGAAGAGGAAGAAGGGAAAAAAGGGAAAATTGTGTCATCATGAGATATTCGAGTTCAAACAATGTAAATAAGGGCAAAAATGATATTAATGAAACCAAATGAAAATAATAATAATAATAATAATAATAATAATAATAATAATAATAATAATAATAATAATAATAATATACACAATTTAATTTTCAATACCGGAGGAACTAAAGTAATACACGTATGGTGTTAACACACACACACACACACACACACACACACACACAAGAAATGTATATTCCAGTTATAGTAACCAAAGCACGCTTGACGTCACAATATTAAGAGATAATCTCGTTCCTAGGACCAGTTAATTTACTACTATTTACAACTCAACCGTCAATCGTAGGCCTACTTACCATCATTGACAGCTGAGAGTTATAAACAGGCTGGAATCATCAGTATTTAAAGTTTAAATAAGAATTTCTTTGTTATCACATCTTCGCCCACTACTAGGTTCTCAGAACTGGCTAATTACCTCAAAAGCCTTGTTGATTGCTGTGAGTGGCAGCAAGGATTGGTTATTACTGGAACAGGTTGGGAAACCCATATTCTTCCAGAAATAACTACCGTACTGATGATCTGCACTACGACAGCCCAAGTTTAGAATAACCCTTTGTAATACAAATAACACTGTGTTTTGTGCTGTAGCTTTATCAATATGTAAAATCACTCTTCAGCTACTGAGGTAAGAAACAGTTACGGGCCCCTCACAAGCCATGCACCGCCACTGTTCCTAAGACTGGTCACGCCTCCCAGCCACTTAGGATATGCAGTCCATCAGAACAATTTTCACTGTGTTCATTTTCCTATGGGTGCGTGTAAAGGAAAATGAACCTTACCATACAATACTGTAGAGATGTATGTTTGTATGACGTATTCTGGCATTCCCACAGTATACTGCATCACTTATAAGATTCACTTTCCTTTATACACAGGCATACCGATATGAACACTACGGAACTTTTTCTGATGGACTGCGTGTCGACAAGGGGCTTGGAAGCGTGACGAGACTTCAGGAAAATAATGGAGAGGAAGATCAGTGGGAGAAACGAGGTTTTGCTGTAACAGCGACGAATTCCTTCAAAGGATCAGTTACCAGTCCATCTAGCCAGTAATCATGGTGACGAACAAGCACATGAGCACAATAACATATATCAAAAATATTTTGTGAAGGAATCCACATAAAAACACATTTCAGCTCTACTTTGTTAATTTTATTGTGAACCATAATTTGATAATCCATTCTATGTCCATCTCCTAAATTACATAACATCGAGTGTTAGCATTGAGTTATTATTTCGAACAAAACTTTTTAAAATGTTTTCTTTCCACTTGACATTTATCCGTAGCACATGGAGAACATTTTAACCAAAGCCCTTCTCTACTCCAACCTCATTCTCCCACGCATCCTTGTCATTCGCTCCAGCGAGCCAGAGATATTTTATACCCGAACCAGCGTCCAGGGTGTGGGTATTAAAATTTACCATTCCATCGTGAAATGCGCGTTACAAAAGTTCCTCAAATGAAGAGAGAGAAATGAAAATGGACGCTTTTAATATACGATACCTGTCCAATACTATGTTTCTACGACTGCAGGAAATTATTTTTTTTTTTTGCTAGGGGCTATACGTCGCACCGACACAGATAGGTCTTATGGCGATGATGGGACAGGAAACGCCTAGGAGTTGGAAGGAAGCGGCCGTGGAATTAAATTAAGGTACAGCCCCAGTATTTCCCTGGTGTGAAAATGGGAAACCACGGAAAACCATCTTCAGGGCTGCCGATAGTGGGATTCGAACCTACCATCTCCCGGATGCAAGCTCACAGCCGCGCGCCTCTACACGCACGGCCAGCTCGCCCGGTAAAATTATTATTATTATTATTATTATTATTATTATTATTATTATTGTTGTTGTTACATACGCATTTTCGTGGAGCAGAGAGGGTGAAGAACCATGAGAAGGGTGAATTTCTGGACATGAACTAACCAGAATATAAGTATGCCTAATAAAATCACATTTGAAGTTTATTTCTTGTCTTTCACTATTTTGAGTAAAACTAACAATATTTGCATTTGGGAGGGTACCTACGGTTATTCACAAAAGAGCTGAGTCACTCTAGATTTTCATAGATAATCGCAGATTCATAATTATGAAACAAGAATTATTTATAATATTCACTACAATCACATTCATTCTACTAGTTATGGTCAAAATTCTCTTTTGGTATTTTTATGTAACTATGTGTAACTCACTTCCAAAAAATATATAATTTTTACCAAATTTATCTATTTTCAAGAGTAATGTAACTAAATACTTAAGGTGGAATGGCAATTATGTTTAGGAAGCTCTGTCCTATCTCATCTATTACATCATGTTACATTATATACATTTACTGTATATTATTTTGTGATTTCATTGTGAATATGGCCGCCATTGTCATTTATCCGTATTTCACCAATAAGAGCCTTAGCTCAGGTGTCTGTTAGGTCATCAACCCAGAGGCTGGTTAGATCGTCAAATAGCACCACCAAAGGTTATGCGGTTATCAGGAAACCGCAAAAACCAATGGCAGCACCAAACTGAGGCGCACTAGGCAAGACGAGGAGTGAGGTAGTTGCCATTGCTTTCCTCACTGGGTCAGAAAGTGCTATTGCAGCACGACTGACCCTGTGAGCATCATCTTTCATAACACTCAGATGCACTAGTCGTGCTCTGAATGCCATTACTCAGCACCACCCATACCCCAGCAGCTTCCATATTGTCACAGCCATGCATGAGACTGGGACTTCGGTGAAAGCTACACTTTACTCTGGCCTGTGCCAAGAGATGGATACAAAAGTACTGTACTGTATCCATCAAGAAATGGCAGCAGGCAACAGGTGTCTATATTGAATTAAAATGAAAAGTAAAGTAATAATCCGGGAAGTTTACACATGACAAGTTCGAAGGCTCAGAATATTTACAATATTATGATGCATTAAACGCAATTCGATTTGAGTAATACTGTTAAAATCTTTGACCCGCAGATTTAAGATTCTACCAAGAGGGAGGTAATCCCTTCTTAAATTTATACAGTCAAATGTAGGAGAATCCTTAGCTTATACAGGGTGGGACAGAGTGGGCTCCCTGATTTGATGGGTTAACTGTATAAAAACCGTACAAGATTATTACAAAAGCTTTTTATTTCTGAAATCTACATAAAATGTCATTTTTTTAATTTGGTTCTAAAAATGATATCGTCCAGGTGACGACCTTGACGAGCGACGCACATATTCAGCCGTTCAATAAAGTTTTCAAAAACTCTGCGCAGCATATCTGGCGTTATTCCAGCGATGACATCAGCAATTGCTTCCTTAAGGGCTTCCACGGTCCTTGGTCGAACTTTATAAACCTCAGATTTGAGATAACCCCAAAGAAAATAATCGCATGGGCTTAAATCGTGGGATTGAGGGGGCCATGAAACATCCCCTCGTAATGAGATCACGCGGCCGGGAAACTGTTCTTGCAGAAGTTGGCGAGAGCGGCGGGCGGTATGAGCCGTGGCACCATCCTGTTGAAACCAAAAGGCTTCCATTTCCATTTCCTCACCATACTCTTCCATTTTGGGGAAGAAAAAGTTCTCCAACATCTCACAATAGCACACAGCGTTCACAGTAACGGTTGCATCTTCCGATTCAAAAAAGTAGGGGCCAATAATGCCTATGGAGGACACAGCACACCACACAGTCTCTTTTGGTGAATGAAGAGGTCTTTGGTGAAGATTGCGTGGGTTTTCAGCTGCCCAGTAACGAAAATTTTGCTACAAAACCGCCTAAGAAATGCCCTCTGCGTCGTCACCACACTATCGTTATTTTTAAAAAACGTTTCGACTACAAAACCACGATGCTCGCCAGTCCACGGCATGGTGTCTACTAAAATGGCGTCTTTCCCCCCACCAAATGCTACTACTCCCACTCCGCTTACTCACGTGCACGCTCTTCAGTGATTTATTGAAACTAGGGAGTCCACTCTGCCCCACCCAGTATAATATGTGTAAAGGACAGGGTTTCTAACACCGAGAGATCAGTTTACGTCAGAATAGAATTTAACCATTGTGGGCTATTTATTTACATCCATGACAGCGTCGGTCGTCATCACAGTACAGTACATTGTAACTCCGCCTCTGGACTTGATAACATGTCGGATTAGGTCAGGAAGTGAGTCCACTAGGTTGTGCAGGTAAGTCGCGTCCAGGTAAAGCCACTTGCTGAGGATTTGATGGCTCAGTTCCACCAAATAGCGGGGCTGCTGATGTCGGCGTTTTACTTGCTGTTTCAACATGACCACAAATTTTGAGTGGGGTTCAAGTCAGGTGATTTTGCAGACCAGTCGAGATGAAATAAGGTGGGGGAGTGCTCATATAACCAGTCACATATGAGTCAAGCCTGATGAATTTTGGTGTTGTCATCTTGAAAAATTGGGGTACCAATAGCATACTCATCATGCAGATGTTGACTGAAAAGCAACACCTAATCGCCCAGAATATTTAAATAAATATGCTGGTTCATGCTAGTGGCCACCTCAGTGAACAGGTTCAATCCATTTACGAAAATCACCCCCAAAACATCACAGACACACCTCCGGCTTGAACCTGGCCTTGCACACATCCAGAATGAAATACTTCATTTGGCCTTCGATGAACTCGACGATGTGTTTCATTGGAATACAGGCAAAAATTTTAATTCGTCAGACCACACCACGTTCCGTCATACGGCTACTGTCCATGATCGATTATTTCTATCCCCTTGAAGCCACGCAGCTGTATGTGCCTGTATGAGCAGTGTCCTCTTGAGAGGTGACCAACTACGAATATTCATTGCATGAAGTTCCCGACACAATGTTCTCTCGCTAGCAGGTTGGGATGGATCTGCATTCACTGACTGCATCAATTCCTGTCGGGTTTGGAAGCGATTTTAATTCACAAGCCGAGAAACGCGTCTCCAGTTCTTCTAACTCAGGATCCATTCCGACCAAAATTCTCACGTCGTATTCCGTAGCTAAGTGCATCTCAGCACTGCTTGTAGACACGTTAAAGAATCCGCTGCGAAACACCAACAAATTCTGCAACTTCACGCACAATATGATCATTGACACGGCCAAACACGATTGCCCGTATTTTCCATTCTCTCACATCCTCGAAATGTTCTCTTGAAGCATTAGTGTCATTTATAAAATACAATCAATCAATCAATCAATCAATCAATACTGATCTGCATTTAGGGCAGTCGCCCAGGTGGCGGCCTTCCTATCTGATGTTTTCCTAGCCTTTTCTCAAATGATCGTAAAGAAATTGGAAATTAATTGAACATCTCCCTTGGTAAGTTATTCCAATTCCTAACTCCCCTACCTATAAACGTACGTTTGCCCCAATTTGTCCTCTTGAATTCCAGCCTTATCTTCATATTATGACCTTTCCTACTTTTAAAGACATCACTCAAACATATTCGTCTACTGATGTCATTCCACGCCATCTCTCCACTGACTGCTAGGAACATACCACTTAGTCGAGCAGCTCGTCTCCTTTCTCCCAATTCTTGCCAGCCCAAACTTTGCTTTATTTTTGTACCGCTACTATTTCGTCGGAAATCACACAGAACAAATCGAGCTGCATTATTTTTGGATTTTTTCCAGTTCTTGAATCAAGTAATCCTGTTGAGGGTCCTATACACTGGAACCATACTCTAGTTGGGGTGTTACCAGAGACTTATATGCCGTCTATTTTACATCCTTACTACAACCCCTAAATACCCTCATAACCAGGTGCAGAGATCTGTACCCTTTATTAACAATCATATTTATGTGATCACCCCAAAGAAAACATTTCCTTATATTAACCCTTTAAGTGACAAATTAATTTAAGACCGCTTAGTATTGAAAAATATTTCCAAACAGTTCCATATAGAGCCTAATAATATTATATAATCCAATATTGTCATAATCATTTGTTTCCTTGCAGTTATGCCTTGGTAAATATATATACCAATGGATATTTAGTGTAAATAAGATCACTACAAATTCTTCGGTAAATATTCTTACCGAAATTAATTTATTGGTTCTCAATCAAATTAATACAACATTAGGACATATAAAAGTACAGCTAAAGCCTTAATAGGTTATTATTGAAAAGATAAAATTTAATTCACTGTTAGTAATGTAAGATTTATCTCATTTTCAGTGTGAAACGGATGAAAACAAGACTTGCAAAGGGCAACTTCACATTTCAGAAAAATGAGGTTATTGCACTTCTATTTGTCCCCTCTGCTGCAATATGCACACCGTCTCCATGTCCCAGGTACAGGCAAATGTTCATTTACATAGCCTAAACCTACACCCGTCTATTTTGGTCGCCCCACGGTTGGCTTTTTCAGGACTTTTCTCCATTTTTTGCCAGGCTCCTCTCCGCGTTCTACCACAAAAATTGCCAATCAAGTCATTTTCCAAAGTACTACGGAATTCCAAATGAATTACTGGCTTCACATTATTGTCTTTGAGCCATACAGTCTCTCTGTACAGAATATAACTATTGAGAATGCAGGCATCTAGCAAGTGACAACATATCTTTACCCACACCTTCTTGATTTCCAAGTCACTGAATAACAGGAGTAGAACTGATAGAATCGATCCACCCCTCCCATAAAAATATTGCAGTCTTTGATGGCCTCGGGACATTCTACTACTTCTTTGTTACCTTCCTTATTTGTGCGCCTAACTATTCATTATTACTTGCACACTGAAAGCTGTTGGTGCTCCTCACTGACATATTATTAAAACTTATCTCATCTCCAGCTTCACTGTCCCCGCCAACTTCCGAATCAATAGCTTGATCCACAGTGATCTCTTGAAAAGCATCTCCCACAAACTTAGCAAGGGAGTCCCCTCCCATTGTAGAGTTCCGTTTCCAAGAGCTCATGGTATATTGTACGATATATGAAATCTAAACACAATTAACACAATTATTATTATTATTATTATTATTATTATTATTATTATTATTATTATTATTATTATTATTATTATTACTATTGGGATATTTCACTGGAGAAGTTTGTTTCAAAACATAATTTGTTATAATTCTTCATAACTATCCAGAACCAATTGCTACAGCCTGTCTATACCTTCACAAATGGTAGCAGTGCCCGGAGCGAAAAGTAGGCTAATGGTGCACTCGCGAAGTAAAAATAATTTTAACATCTTTGCGCCACATACATTACATGTAATAACTATGGTAATAAGATACTGAATAATTGGGGCTTAGCCATCATATTTTATATAACTTTCAAACGGAAAGAATAAATCGAAAATCGGATTGGCAAAATGTTGTTTTCGATAGCCGTTTGTGATATGTGCAAGAAAAAATGCATATTATGGAACAGTAAAAACTTATCACGTGATCCTTTGCTAATCACTCAATAGACAATAAGTATATATGTTATGCTAACCTCAAAAATCAACACAAATCTTCGTATAAATGATGCAATATTTGATAAACCATGTGCATCTCAATAGATCAGCACCGCCATACCGACCGGAAGTAACATCGGAAAATATGCTTACCGTTATACGCTTTTTTGCCAGTGAAGCCAGCATAACCCCACAAAAATGGTCAATATGATTACCAGGGATCATTTAGCACACAAAGTTAACATAGCTACCAGTAAGGTCCATACTCACTTGATAAAATGTTGAAATATAGCCTTTATAATTTCGGTACATATATTTACCAAAGAATGTTAAAGGGTTAATATCTAGGCACTTACAATGATACCCAAAGGGAACTTTGACACCATCAAAGCAGTAATTAAAACTGAGAGAACTTTTCCTATTTGTGAAACTCACAACCTGACTTTAACCCCGTTTATCATCATACCATTGCCCACTGTCCATTTCACAACATTATCGAGGTCATTTTTCAGTTGCTCACAATCTTGTAACTTATTTGTTACTCTGTACAGAATAACATCATCTGCAAACAGCCTTAACTCTGATCCACTTCTTTACACACATCATAGATATATATATATAAGAAAATATAAAGGTCCAATAATACTGCCTTCAGGAATTCCCTCCTTAATTATTACAGGGTCAGATAAAGCTTCGCCTACACTAATTCTCTGAGTTCTATTTTCTAGAAATATAGCCACACATTCAGTCACTCTTTTTCATAGTCCAATAGCACTCATTTATTCCAGTAGTTTCCCATGGTGTACCCTATCAAGTGCCCTAAATACGTCAATCGCAATACAGTCCATTTGACCTCCTGAATCCAGGATATCTGCTATAGCTTGTTGGAATCCTACAAGTATTGCTTACGTGCAGAAATCTTTCCTAAACCCAAAATGCCTTCTGTAAAACCAGTTATTAATTTCGCAAACATGTCTAATATAATCAGAAAGGATGCTTTCCCAAGGATTACATAAAATTCATGTCAAACTGACTGGCTTGTAATTTTCCGCTTTATGTCTATCACCCTTTCTTTTATACACAGGGGCTACTATAGCAATTCTCCATTCATTTGGTATAGCTCCTTCATGCAAACAATAATCAAATAAGTACTTCAGATATGGTACTATATCCCAACCCATTGTCTTTAAAATATCCCCAGAAATCTTATCGATTCCAGCCGCTTTTCTACTTTTCAACCTTTGTATCATACTGTAAATGCCATTGTTATCATAGGTAAATTTTAATACTTCTTTAGTTTTAGTCACGTCCTCTATCTGGAAATTATCTTTGTAACCAGCAATCTTTAAATACTGCTGACTGAATACTTCTGCCTTTTGAAGATCCTCGCACACACACTTCCCTTGTTCATTAATGATTCTTGGAATGTCCTTCTTGGAACGTGTTTCTGCCTTAAAGTACCTATACATACCCTTCCATTTTTCACTGAAATTTGTATGGCCACCAATTATGCTTGCTATCATGTTAACTTGTTCATTGCACCATCTGTATATGCTTACCGATCCAGCTGTGTATGCGCACTAGAAGCGGCTGGTAAACACCGTAATATTTAATTTTAACCAGTACGCGTTTGTAACGATTACTGGAAATATCCAGTTACTGAAATACTCGCGTGTACTCGGTTAATACGCGGCCGTACTCGCTACCAGTAACTGCCTCCGGTAATCAGTATTTTACAAAGTAGTACTGAGTCGTTAACGCTTACTCTTAGCATTTTAGAAGTTTAAAAATGGCAAAGTCGAATTCTCTGCGGTTTTTGTTGTGTTTTCACATAACAGATAATAGCGAGTTCGTGAATTGTGGTAAGCGGGAGGATGAAATGCTCATATAAGTTATTTAAAGCTAGCAATTTATATTGTTCTTTAATTATATCATTTTTTTTTTGCATTTATCGATACTGTCAAAACATTCTCCTGTTAAGCAATTGCCGTAGCGTTTCGGTGTAGTTATTTAAGCATTTATTATTGTATTATTTGTACGCCTCCGTAGCGTAATTTTTAGTGTTACTAGCTACCATCCTCGAGAGCTTTGGTTCGATTCCCAGTACTCCAAGGAATTTAAGAATGGCAGGAGGCTTGGTATGGGGTTGAAATGGCACATGCGTGCCAGAAATGAGCTGCCCTACCTCAGTTTGAAGAAACAAGTTTACTTTTACTTTATTGTAGTATTTAGAGTTTCCATTGATGCTTTCACGGTCAGTTCATATAGACATGATATAGGCTTTGGGGCTTATACTGTGTCAAGAAAATAAGGTGAAATTCTTTACGCTTCACCGAGAATTTTGCTCTGCGTCTTCAGAAGAAAATATCGAGTGTTCACGAGAAAGGCTTCTCAAGAAATGGGGTTTGAATTTAGACGTTATAATAGAAGTGGAAGTGCTATGTTCATTCGTCACCAGATGGCACACCGGACGCTTTACAGCGCTAGCGTTCGAAGCGGAAGGTGATAGAACCATCAGCGACACCTTATATCCTTGACACGGCATAAGCCCGAAAGGCAGTATCATGTCTATTTAGAGTTTCCTTTCCTCGCAACTGATCGGCTTTAAGTATTTTTCCGTGGGTAAACTATCTGCCCGTAAAAGGAAGTAATGAAGGTCACCTTATGCTACTTACGTCGACCTTGAAGATACTATATTATTTTCCTAGTGCCCTGGCGTTATCGGCCGCGAAGGGCCTCAGTATTCAATCAATCACTACTGATCTGCATTTAGAGCAGTTGCCCAGGTAGCAGATTCCCTATCTGTTGTTTACCCTAGCCTTTTCTTAAATGACCGCAAAGAAATTGGAAAATTATTAAACATTTCCCTTGGTAAGGTATTCCAAGTCCGCCTCTGTGGTGTAGTGGTTAGTGTGATTAACTGCCACCCTCGGAGGTCCGGGTTCGATTCCCGGCTCTGCCACGAAATTTGAAAAGTGGTACCAGGGCTGGAACGGGGTCCACTCAGCCTCGGTAGGTCAACCGAGTAGACGTGGGTTCGATTCCCACCTCAGTCATCCTGGAAGTGATTTTCCGTGGTTTCACACTTCTCCTCCAGGCAAATGCCGGGATGGTACCCATTTTGGTGGACGGAAAGGCATGTTTTGACATAACTACGTCGTATGGCTGGGGTCATCCGAAAATTAGTGTAACGTGACGCGACAAAATGTGTGACGGAAGTTGCAACCATAGCAGCCGTTCAGGCTGTCTTATGGCTGGTTTCCATCTGAATTACCAGACCTTGGTGGATGGCCCTGACTGGGAAATATATTAATGTTGGAAACATTCTCTAGCGGACAAGGTAGGGGTTCCCACACTACCAAAAAGGTAAAATTAAGCAATTTCCTTAATTGCGCCGAAAATTGTAGGCCTAAAGAGCCCGGAAATGTTTAAAATCGTAAGTCTTGGATGCCTCTATCAAACTAAAAACAAATTTCAAAACTCACTTCCGGCCTAAATGCGGCTCAGGAGAAAATCCTGAAATCGCATGTTTCTTTACTCGTTTCCTTTTTCATTAAAATCTTACCCAAAACTTATTTCCATAATTCTTTCTGTAATGTGTTCCTTGATTCAATCCCCTCAGGTGATTTTTTGATATTTGGAAAACAGTCCAAAGCGAATGTAATTATAAGGGCTTAAGGGAAACTCTACATTGACTCACATTTGCGCTCGTAGTGGTCTTTAAGTGAAACAATGCATCGACTCACATTCGTCTTGGTAGTGGTAGAAAAAGACAAACTGCTAATTTAATCACGGCCGACTTGATGCGTCGCCTTACCGGCCTTGACGATCAGGTCCAGGTATGTAATCGTAGTAGTTTCATAGATCGACACGTGGCGCTGGCGGACTAAGGTTTTGCGTTAGAAATGCATACTCCTCTATGGAAAAGAATATTGACTTTGATTGCTGATTTATCGTAATTTAGTGGTATGGTGAATATTACATAGGTTAATACTGTTAAAATGATTAATCCTAAAGGTTACTTTCGTTGATATTTGCCAAAATGATGTCAAGAAATGAAACTGCAGAGAGATGGAATAATCCAGCTGACGTTCTGATACTGACTTTTATTGCCGATTTATCTTCTTCAGAGGAATTAAGGAGTATATTACATTGGATAATACTGTTAAAATGATTAATCCTAAGGGTTACTTTCGTTGATATTTGCCAAAATAACGTCGTGAAATGAAGCTGCGGAAAGGTACAATTGTATGGTTATTTTGACTCAAAAATGTTTACATTTTCATTTCAGTGTATAGTTTCAGATTGCATTTCATTCATATCTTGCACTAGAATTTTAAATAAAAATTTAGTAAGAGAATTTTTTTTTTGAGTAAATACTTGGTAAACTGTTCATTGCACAGGAACACTTAGCTTCATATGTTGGCATTACTGCGGTAACACTAATGGTTCCTACTTGTCAGTGTTTAAATATTATGTCTATCTTGGATAAAATGTGTTGTGTTGCTGTCATGTGGCAAGTATGACTCCGCCTAAAGGATTATTCAATTATACAAAATTTAGGGGTATTAAATACCCGAAAGGAGGACTCATGGGACTCTAGGATAGTTAGGGAACAGTGATGGTACAGAACGTTTCTTTAGTACTCTTCTACTTTAGCTTACAAATGAATAACTATGTTATTTGAAATGAAGACTACGTACAACAGAAGAAGCAATGTTGTCGCGAGAAATTGCTTTGAACCTCTCATTAGTTTTGTCCTGGTCAACAGGGAGTTCTTGAAATGAAGGTGTCCCTTTGCTCTTTTTTCCAGTTCGAAGTACAGAAAGGCACCCAGCAATACATGCTCGAATATTTGCAAACACAGTAAAAGAAAAACTAAATCACTACACAATTTAAAAAACTATTTAGCTCAAAATTACAATTCTTGTTCAGGACGAAGTTACGCCGATAAAACACTTTGGGTCACTCATTTCTTTTGTTCTTGTTCGTAGAAAATTTCTGATCGAAGTACAAAAAGGCGCACAACAATATCAAATATTGCAAGATTTGTAAACGCATTTTTTTTTAAAAATCATCACACTACACAATAAAAAATGAAGTAATTAGCGCATTACTATCAACTCTCAATAAGAAACCAACTTCATTACGAATATATTCCCAACACTTACGACAGCAAAACAATATAAATGAAACTGGAAGTGTGCTAATTTGCGGAATACAGCTTCTTGTCAGTAACTTGGGTGGCCAGCCCTCCAGCGGCATTATGGAGAAAATTTCCAATTACAGCTTAATCTGGGCTTCACTAGCGATTGTTAAGGCCGGTATAAGGAGCGCAGAGAGAGATCAAGTCGGCCGTGATATTATCGACCGGATAATGATGATTAAGAAAAGGATTGTAATTTTTAGGAATAAATAAGGAATATATTTCCATACTTTATTATATTTTATGTTACCGTGTTTTTGCGGTAGTTATGCGTGAAAGAAGGTGCGGGGTGGTGAACAGGTCTCAAGCTACGAAAGTAAAATTAATTTAAAATTTAACAAGGTTATATTTTCTTTTCAAAATTAAGAAATAACAATTACGGCAGGTACAGAGTAGCAAGGCAACAAAAGGTGCAATAACAGTATTTACAGTATTTAGGCTTCGAGCCCTGAATTCACAATGCTTGGCCAATCAGCCCAACCTTACTTCAAAATAAGAATTAACAGAGGGGCAGAAAACCCCATTCATGCTCAGGAGCACTTGCTCCAAATTACACCGAAAAGCCTCCTCGAGGCATACAACACTCAATTTTCGAAAAAGAGCCACTCGCTCTCAACTTTAAGCCTCTCAAAGGCCACACCAAACTCCACCTTCAAGTTGTCCTCCCTGGACATAGACACAGGGGTAAAATACCCAACCTACTGAGGTCTATTAAGTGAGAAAAGATTAATTACATGACCTCTAAAATAACAATTTGAGAGGAGGCGAACTTGCGCTCCTAATACGCTTTGTTTAAAACCTACTTGGCACTAGGCCGTTAATACAAGGGCTAATCCCATACTAAAGAGGTGCCTTAAGAAGGAAACAATTTACATTAAGTCGAAGAGGAATAGGTTGAGAAAAATATAAGTTCACCTCAAAACAATATGAGTGGGAGCTCGAGAGGGTTAAGCACTCTCTATCCCAATATGTAGTTTAAAAGATAGAATAGATACAAGTTTCTTTACATTTTAAGAAAGGTTACATAATGGAAAAACTTCGGACCCGCCCCGAGAGTTAAACTGCTGAGCAAGCAAGAAAAGAAGTAATTAATCGGCCATTACCTGGTTGTTGACTGCCGCCGAAGAAAGAGGCGCTTCCCGCCCCCTGCTATGTACTTTACACACGAAAAGATGGAACAGAAGTGGCCCGGAGACCCTAAAATCAGCAGTTTATATACTCTCGCGGAAAGTTCGAGGCGTTAGGGGAATGAGAATACCCTCCCACAAACACTTTATTGGGTAGGATACAGCAACATATTCAAGTTGGGGGAAGATACATCCGATTGGTCAGAAATTAATAAAAGAAATTCGAGATTGGCTAAATACAAAACAAGGGGAAAGAGAGGGGTATACAGCCAACTTAAACAATAACAGAAGGAAATTTAACAAGAAACAAACTTTTGAAATAAAAATTTCTCCAAAAAACAGTTCTTTCACTCCGCACTAGGGTGCAATATTGTTGATATTCAGTAGTGTCCTCTAGAAGAGAAAGTTCACACTTCTTACTGCAAGCAAAACAAAAATACGTCGAAAATGACACAGTTCAAAAACTCCAAAATTTCCAGGTAGTGACATCTTCTGAGAAAGTAGAAAATTAATACTGTAGATAAAGTTCAGACTTCCTCCAGCAGAGGAGTTTCAATTGGCGCACATTTTAAATTAGCGGCGTGGAGGTGTACCGCCCGGTACAGACCTCCCCCCCCCCAAAAGTTCCTCCAGGGGTGACACATGAAATTTGTTTGAAAACAAGGTACAAGTTATGATGTGGATACGAAGATTGATTGCAGAAGCATTTATCGAAATGGTTGAAATTTAGTTTCAAAATTTTTGTTGTAACTTGGTGAAGTAAAATTTTTATGTTTATAGAAGTTGAATTCAGAAGATAAACTTTTAATACTTGAAAGTGAAGAAAAATTTTGCAAGGTCCACCAAATATTGCTGTTGAATTCCCAAGTGCAGTAATTGCTGATAGTAATTGTCCATGTAGTTAATGTTGATTAAGTTGGATGGCCAGACCGGCCGTTGCAGCTTGCGTCCAGAAGAGGCCGCTCGGACCCCTCAAGTACCCTGAGATACCGCTCGCCCGCACTATGAGGGGAGCAGTGGTGTTGAAGCACGCCGCGCCCGCGGTGAACATATACAGGCCGCGGGCAAGTAGCAGGTCGTGCGCCGCACATCAGCCTTGGCCGGGAGGAGGGCTCCGGCTCGCCGTACACTGGTCGACCTCGCTGGCAGAGAGGGGGCCCTTCCTCAATTCCAGGAGCGGTACAGCGCCGCGCGGCTGCGGGGGCACTGAAACATAAAGCTAGGCGGCAGAATTGTTGGACCATCATCTTTTTTTGAGGGCACCGGCTTTGTGGAGAGGTTGAGGGGCCAGCGGCGTGCAGAATTTCATTTCAGATGCGAGCCACTGTGTGTAGTGGAGCAGGAGACGGGAGCGTGGTAATGGCCGTGGCAAGGATAGGACGGCAGTTTAACGGTGCGGGGAAGGTTTACAAAAACTTACATATGGAACAAAATATTATAGAAGGGGCAGAATGCCTTAAAAGTGAAAACTCAAAAAAAAATATAACCTTAATATTCCTTTCACGATTATATGAAGCAAGTTAACCCAGAAATTACACCGGTTTCACCTGTGACAGGTGAACCCTAAATATCCTCTCGGTGGCTGGATTGCTTAATAATAATGTGACCGGCGTAAGGAAATCTAGAATGATACACGGCCCATGAAATCTGGGGGCAAGCTTGCCCCCGGGAACAAAATTCTTGACCATCACCTGGTCACCTACCTTCAAATGGGTGGGTCTCCGTCCACGATCATATCTTTCCCTAACCTTTTCATGAGAGACTTTAAGATTGGCTTTAGCCTTCTTCCAAAGATCTTTAATATTATCCGGATCTATTGTCTCGGGTAGAATGTCACTCAGAGACCAGAGGTTAGAGAGCGGCGTGTTGGGAACGAACTTGAACATCAAAGAAGCTGGAGTAAACTT